>NW_005871771.1:278602-285263 GCF_000147115.1 Myotis lucifugus | reverse complement strand
TTTAAAACCAGGGTTCCCACCTTGCCCCCCAGAAAGACCCCGGAATCTTTTTAAAAAACTGATTTCTGGGCCTCATTCTCCGGAAATTCTGTTTCTTTGTTACTAATATTGTGGCCCCACCCCATAACAAAGAAACAGAATTTCCGGAGGATGAGGCCCAGAAATCAGGATTTTAAAAAGATTCCCAGGTGATTCTAATGTGCAGCCAAGGTTGAGAACCACTGGTTTAGATGATGTAAATGGAGCCTTTGGGTCACGGTGTTGGTTCCTTTACTAGAAAGAAAAAGATCAGATTTCGGGCAGTCTCTTGGTTCTTCAAACTGTAATTTCATCTTTAACTTTTTAACTGGAGTAGAACATACATTCCAAAAGAGTACATAAATCACAGATGTTCAGCTGGGTGAATTTTCACGAATGGAACTCATGCTGTATGACCAGACAAATCAAGAAACAGAACACTACCCAGGACTCCCTTCATGCCCCCTCCATCGTTACCCCTCATTTCTTTTTTTTAAAATTTGATGAGGAATATGTAACCAAACAGGAAACTGTCCCCATTGAATGTATTTCCTTTTTAAAAAATATATTTTTATTCATTTTAGAGAGGAAGGGAGGGAGAGAGAAAGATAGAAGAAATATTAATGATGAGAGAGGATCACTGATGGGCTGCCTCCTGCAGGCCTCACACTGGGGACTGAGCTCTCAACCCTGGGCATGTGCCCTGACCTGGAATCAAACGTGACCTCCTGGTTCATGGGTGGACACTCAGCCACTGAACACACTGGCTGAGTAACTCTCTTATTTCTAATACAATGAAGTGTTGCCTGTTTTTAAACTTTATATAAACAGAATCACACAGTACACATTCTCTTTTGTATCTGTCTTCTTTTGATCAATATTATGTTTATAAGATTCTAAAAGCTGTTTTAAAAAATGAGCAATATTGCAGTATCTAAGATTTTAATCAATGCATATGAGATGTTTTCCATGTCACCAGTTCAGAAAGAAGGCAGCTACTACAAGGCATGCATGGGACTCCTCTCTAGGGGATGCCTGCTCAGCATTCATCCCTGTCATTCCTAATAGGAACCTGGGTTATTAGGGTGTTTGCACACCCCTTTCCTGTGCAATCCATGTGATTTATGGTGGATGAGCCGGATTAGGATCCCTGCTCCTCATCGTCAGGGATTGGCTGAGGCATGGGAGTCCCCATTTTGACCAATGAAACCTGACGAGAAGTCTGCTGGGGCTCCTGGGACATATTCTGCCTACTCCTCAAGAGAGGCCAGCAGGAGGGACCCTCTAGCTCTTCTTCTGGGTGGGGTCATGTGTGTGTGAGAGGTTCAGCCCTCCAAGGCTACCCCATCACCAGCCCTGAGATTGAAGTCAATACAAGGAGGAAGAGAGCCGAGAATCATGGGAAATAAGGCCACCACTGGACTGAGCCAACCTTGAGCCCATCCCGCCTCCAAATGTCCAGTTAGATCAGCGGTTCTCAACCTGTGGGTCGTGACCCCTTTGGCGGTTGAACGACCCTTTCACAGGGGTCGCCTAAGACCGTCCTGCATATCAGATATTTACATGACGATTCATAATAGTAGCAACATTACAGTTATGAAGTAGCAACGAAAATAATTTATGGTTGGGTCACAACATGAGGAGCTGTATTTAAAGGGCCAGAAGGTTGAGAACCACTGAGTTAGTTCATTTGGCACATCTCATCATCGTTTAATACAGGTTGGGATTTCTTGTTTGCTCATTTTTAAAAAAATACTTAACACTAAAGGCATTTTAACCAACACATCTCCTAAAGACTTGGAGGAAGACCTGGAAGTGAGTCCAACTGGAGTTCGTGGTGTGGTTTTTTAAAATAGTTTTTCAGAATTTGATGGCTAGAGTGAATTCATTTTCTAAGCTGGAAAACTCACTTGGAATTTGATTCCAAAGCATAATTCTCGATATTAATAAAGAGGAGGAATTGTGAATGTGCTTCTTAAGAAACGGATGCTTGCCTTACCAGCATGGCTCAGTGGTTGAGCATCAACCTATGAACCAGGAGGTCACTTGCTTTTTGTAATCTAAAGTTGTTATGGCACATAATAGTTAGAATGACTAGCTGATCATCAAAGGATGATCTTAAGTATTCGAGTTATATTTTACTTTAGTGCAAAAAAAATCAGTATTTAATGCAGAGCAATTAGTAGCACCTACTAAAAATGAAAAAAGAATTGAGTAGTAATGAGATAGTGTGCCTCAAATCATCCTCCCAATACCATCATTTGCTGGAAATTTTCCAAAAGGAAATGGAAATAGAGGGATTCTACTAGTATTTTACTTGCATACAACAAGGGGGAAATGTGTTCAACTGCATAAATAAGAACATGTTGGGTGTAGATGGAATTTGAACCAAAAAAAATGAAGTTAATAGTATGCCTTTGGAAAGCCAAGGTCTCCACTGTGATTTAAAGTGTTGTTGTTTATAGTAAGCATCTTGGCAAAAGCAGAACATGAATAAGAAGCCTGAGTCATTATCATGAATCTAGTTGTCAAGCTGTAAGGAAAAAGGGCATAAATGAGCTAAAATCCTCATTCAAGCCAGTGTCCTTAACTGCACCAAGGCATTCTTAGAAATAATGTCATCAGGAGAAGAGTAGCAAAGCATCATTACCCTGAGTCTGATATAAAAATCAATAATAAAAGCTTTTATCCATGTAAAATAATTATTTCATTATGTGTTTCCCTTGGTCACCAGTCAGAAATTTAATAGTGAATTGGATGTAACCTGGACTCCTTTCCTCTTTCTCCATCCCTTCCTCCCTAACTTATTTCCTTCCTTCTTTTGAATGGAAGGGATGAAATAGTCAGAAGTTATCATTTCCAAAACCAAGGAAATCAACTGAGGATTTTCATGGACTTGCTAGCTGTATCAATGAGCTATTGTCACACAACAAACGATCTCAAAATGTTATGATTTCCAACAATCATTTATATGGTTCATGACACTGCCAGTCAAGTCCACTATTAGGCTGGTCTCACCTGGGCTCCCTCGCCTGTCTGCAGGCAGCCACGTGGTGGTGAGGGAACTCTGGTTCCAGGGCTGGGCGGGCACCTCTTGGCTCTCCTCCATGTGACCTCTCATCCCCCAGCAGGCTAGCAGAGCCTGTGCTCAAGGTGGAGGCAGAGGGCCGTCACAGAAAGAGGAAGCATGCAAAGTTCTTGAGGCCCAGGCTCAAAACTGGCACAGGTTCACGGCTGCCACATTCTCTCAGTCTAAATGAGTCACCAGGCCAACTCAGATGTAAGACGTGGGGAATAGTCTCTACCTCTTGACAGGAGGAGATGCAAAGGCATGAATACATGAAGGTTGTTAATTGGGACCTTCAAGTGCTCCATCTGCCATATTAGCTACTGTTCTCCTCACACTTTAAAACAAGCCTGTCAAACTCAAAGGCTAACACGGGCCAAATAAACAAGGTGTAAGTGTATGTGGGCCGCAAAAAACCAAAAGCTTCCATTTTCATAGAAACATAAGTTTATTTCGATAGAGACATGCTGAATACAAAGGGCTGAAATAAATGAGTCATCTACATTAATAAAAGAGAACCATGCAAATTGGTGTCACTCCGCTACCCTTCCCATTGGCTAATCAGGGCGATATGCAAATTAACTGCCAGCCAAGATGGCAGCCGGCAGCCAGGCAGCTTGAAGCAAACAGGAGGCTTGCTTGCTTCAGTGACGGAGGAAGCCAACGTTCCCTGCCTGCCGCTGCCGGCCTCTGAGCTTGCAGTTTGAAACATTGTTACAAATATAGAAGCTAAACAAAACCCCAGAAACCTGCTTTCAGCCAGCCGGGATCTCAGAGCTGGAGTTGAAATAGTGTTTCAATTATAGAACCGAAACAAACCAGATACCTGCTTTCAGCAGCTGAGGCCTAAGAGCTGGAGCCAAGCCTCAGAGCTAAAGCTGGCCCAGAATAAAAAAATAAAAATTAAAAAAGGAGAGGTTGGGAGCTTCAGTCACCCGCCAGCCTGAAAACAGCCCTCAGCCCCTCACCCAGGCTGGCCAGGCACCCCAGTGGGGACCCCCACCCTGAAGGGGCTGTGACCAGCTGCAGACAGCCATCATCCCCTCATCCAGGCTGGCCAGGCACCCAAGCGGGACCCCCACCCTGATCCAGGACACCCTTCAGGGCAAACCAGCCGGCCCCCACCAGTGCACCAGGCCTCTATCCTATACAGTAAAAGGGTAATATGCCTCCTGGCACTGGGATCAGCGTGACAGGGGGCAGCGCCCAAACCCCCTGATTGCCCTGCGGCTCTGTGTGTGACAGGGTCGGGGCCACAACCTCCCTATCTGCCCTGCTCTGTTCGTGACAGGGGAAGGCGCCCCAACCCCCTGATCAGCCCTGCTCTGTGCCTGATGGGGGGAGCTCCCCAACCCCCTGATCGCCCTGCAGCTCTGTATGTGACAGGGTGCGGCACCCCAACCCCCTGATTGGCCCTGCTTTGTGTGTGACAGGGTGCGGCGTCCCAACCCCCCCCCCCACGGGCCCTGCTCTGTGTGTGACAGGGTAGAGCCATAACCTCCCCATCGGCCCTGCCCTGAGTGTGACAGTGGCAGCGCCCCAACCCCCTGATCGGCCCTGCTCTGTGGGTGATAGAGGGCGGCGCCCCAACCGCCCCCCATGTGCCCTGCTCTGTGTGTGACAGGGTAGAGCCATAACCTCCCCATCGGCCCTGCCCTGAGTGTGACAGGGTGCGGCGTCCCAACCCCCTGATCTGCCCTGCTCTGTGTGTGACAGGGGGCGGTGCCCCAACTCCCCTATCAGCCCTACTCTGTGAGTGACAGGGGGGAGCTCCCCAACCCCCTGATCGACCCTGCTCTGTGCGTGACAGGGTACAGAGCCCCAACCCCCCTGATGGGCCCTGCTCTGTGAGTGACAGGGGGGCAGTGCCCCAATCCCCTGATTGGCCCTGCTCTGTGCGTGACAGGGGGTGGCGTCGCAACCTCCCCATCGACCCTGCCTTGAGTGTGACAGGGGGCGGTGCCCCAACCCCCCAATCGGCCCTACCCTGAGTGTGACTGAGGGTGGCATCGCAACCTCCCGATCCGCCCTGCTCTGTGCATGACGGGGCGGCACCCCAACTCCCCAATTGGCCCTGCTCTGAGCCCAACCAGGGGCTGCACCTAGGGATTGGGCCTGCCCTCTGCCAGGCGGGAGCAGGCCTAAGCCAGCAGGTCATTATCTCCTGAGGGGTCCCAGACTGCGAGAGGGCACAGGATGGGCTGAGGGACCCCCTCCCCCCCCCCCCGAGTGCACAAATTTTTGTGCACCGGGCCTCTAGTCCTATATAATAAAAGGGTAATATGCAAATTGACCCAAACAGAGGAACGACAGGTTGCTATGACATGGACTGACCACCAGGGGGCAGACGCTCAATGCAGGAGCTGCCCCCTGGTGGTCAGTGCACTTCCACAGGGGAAGTGCCACTCAGTCAGAAGCCGGCTCTTGGCTGGCCAGTGCAGAGGCGGTAGTGGGAGCCTCTCCCGCCTCTGCGGCAGCGCTAAGGATGTCCCCAAGGGGGAGCGGGCCTAAGCCTTTAGTCAGACATCCCCCAAGTGCTTCCAGGCTGCCAGAGGGATGTCTGACTGCCAACTGAATGGAAGGGATGAAATAGTCAGAAGTTATCCCAGGGGATCAGGCCTTAGCCAGCAGGTGGACATCCCCCGAGAGGGCACGGGCCAGGCTGAGGGAACCCCACCCCACCCCCCCTTGGAGTGCACAAATTTTCGTGCACTGGGCCTCTAGTCATTAACATAAAATAATAGAACATTTTAATAAAAATTAATATTTGTACTTACCAGACACTGAATTACTGCACAAATTAATAAGCGTAATGCAAATAAACCTATTTTTCTTGTTCTCCAAAAGCGAAATATTTCCTGTTGCGCACACCAAACAAGTCAGTCCAAGACTAATGACATGGCAATTGGCTGCTAAAATATTCGCTGCTAGTATTAGTGGAGAGAAAAGGTGTGCCTGTACGTAAGGCGTGTAAGGGAAATGAATGCGACACGATTATAGTAATCAGTCATTAGCGAATGTTGTAGTTCGTTATTAATAATCATAATAAAGAGGGAATATGCTAATTCACTGCCACATCCTCAAAGATGACAGCACCCAGTCCCCTCTGCCCTGCCAGGGCAGCAGGTGAGCGGCAAGGCCTGGCCCGCTCCGCATGCCTGCCTCTGGAGACCCCCAGTCCCCTTAGCCCCCCAGCCACCCAGGGCTGGCCCAAGGCGCAGGAAAGCCTTGGATGGAGGCTGCCCAGCCGCCCAGGGCTGCCCGAGGCTCAGGTAACCAGGGCCGGCCGAGACTTGCACTGCCAGCAGTGGCAGCAGCAGAGGTGTGATGGGGTGTCGCCTTCCCCTGATCACCGGGTCGCCTCCCACACCTGAGGCTCCTGGATTGTGAGAGGGGGCAGGCCAGGCTGAGGGACTGCCCCCCCCCTCCGGTGCATGAATTTTCATGCACCAGGCCTCTAGTTATTTATAACAGGATATGGTCAAAATTAAGTTACAAAGTTTTTATTAAAACGTTTCTTACATACCGTTATATTGGCTGGGCCCCAAAAATATTCGTTGTGGGCCACGTGCTGCC
>NW_005871771.1:269793-275199 GCF_000147115.1 Myotis lucifugus | reverse complement strand
TGAACAGCTGCCCGTCGGGGCTGGCCCGTGAAGCAGCTGCCCGTCGGGGCTGGGCCGTGAGCAGCTGCCGTCGCGGCTGGGCTCTGTGCAGTTGGTAGGATGGATCCTCGTGCAGCTGATCTGGGTGGAGCTCTTTGGTCCCTTCCAACTGCTTCCTCAGATATCCCTTCTGCCTTCACGGCCCATCCTTTTAGGGAGGCTGGTCTCATCTGTGCATCCAGGAGGGTGGATGAAGCCAGTGGTGCATCCCCATCCCCTTGGTCAGTAAGGGGTTTAGGATGGACACATGGTACAGTTCTGGCCAATGGAGTCTGATTCCATGATTGACAGGAAGAGACACAGGGGAGGAAACGTTATCACCTGTGCACTAGTGCCTGGCAGTGCCGTGGCCGTGTGCGGCGTGAGGGACGTTTTCCTGAAGATGGGCCCAGGGGAGGAGAAGAAACCCATCCATTTGTTGTTGAATTAACTAGCCCTGAAGCCATTCTTGTTTGGCTTCTTGGTGTGTGAAATAATAAAATATTTTAAAATGGATCTTTAGAGAAGGGGGAAAGAGCGGGGGGTGGGGGGGGAGAAATACTGATTTGTGGTTCCACTTATCTGTGCATTCATTGGTTGCTTCTTGTATGTTCCCCGATGGAGATTGAACCCACAGCCCTGGTGTGTCTGGACGGGCTTAGCCGGCCGGGGCTAACATTTTTTATTAAGCCGTTTCACTTGGGGTTTTCCTTGGGGTTTTCCTCTTATAGCTATAAGCAGCTCAATTTACCTGTCAAAATAATCAAACAAATTCTTCCATAAAAGCAAGACCAGAAAAAAACAGACAGAAAAGTGGATCCTGGGGCAGAACAGGGGACAGGGCCTCTGGACGGCCTTCTCCCCCGAAGAGGCCCCTCGCCCGCTGTCCGGTTCCTCGCCCTCTCTCGAGATGTTAAGCACATAAGTTTATAGAACGCTTGGAAACAGGAAGCCAAGTAACGAACACATTAAACGAAATGAAAACCCAGATTTTAGAAACAGGTTTGCTCATAGAAACTTTGATTTACAAATAAGATCTCCTAAGGGTGCACGTGAGTAGATGTTGCCAGTTTAGACGCAGAAACCATAACCCCTTGAATGTACTTTTCAGGGGTCACCTTGGAAATTACCACCATAGGTGACTTAGAGGTAAACTGCCGGGAACTCTTCGTTGAGATGCCGCGAAATAAATGTATTCTGAAGCTATTTGTCGGCGTGAGGACTCTGCCTATTGTGAGGATGAGGACATCTAACTCAGGCTGACTTGGGCTTACATAACCACAGACTCCAGGGGGACTGGATTCTGGCCCAGTTGGATCCAGGCTCAAATAACGCAGGCTCTCTCTCTCCATCTCTGGCTGTGCCCATCCTTGAGAGAGAAGGTGCTCTGATTGGACAGGTCTCCTCACATCCCTGCCTGGCTCCAGGACGGTGGGGGTGGGGGGTACGCCGACCCCAGCCCCCTGGACTGATCTCGAAGGAGGGGTGGGTTATAAAGGGTTTGTCTGAGAAGATGGGGGAGAGGGTCCCAGGCCGACAATAACAAGTGTCTGTGTGTCTATTGCGCAACGGATTCCTGGTGAAGTTTTAGTTTATTCGTAGCAAGTATTGCAGGGAAAGATGAATGTTGCCCACAAGTCAAAATAAAGAATTCTGAGTCCAGCACTAATTTGTTTTGAAGTTAAGGGTGTGTGTATGTGTGTCTCCTCCTCCTCCTCCTCCTCCTCCTCCTCCTTCTTCTTCTTCCAATTAAGTTTTGAGGCTTGAGTTAAGAATTTAGTCTTCTGTCTTAATCATCCCAAAGCTAATTCTGTTTCTAAATTAAAGGGGGGGGGGCGGTGAATTCACACATGTCTAATCTCAGATGTAAATTGGAAAAGGAATGAAATGAAACCAGAGACATAATGTGTGTTAGCAAATCAGAAGGGTGACAGGCGAGAGATGACAAAGCAAGATTCCTGGGTGAAACTATCTATTATGCTCCATCAAAGTGACAATTTAAAAGCCCGGATGTGAATTCCCATAACTTGATGGGGTTCATACTAACATCTCTGACTGCTTGTCAGAGAAGACGATTCTGCGAGGGAGCTGGCTTCATGTGTGAGGAAGCAGCCCGTGTCCCTTTTCTCTTAAACGTCTTGCATTCTAAACTCCTAGTCACGGGATGTTGAACGCTCGGAGTTCCCGTGAACTGGAAGGCATACTCCGAATTCTCCACTGAACTTTCTGTTTACCGGGAGCTCAGGGATTCACCTTTTTCAAGAGCCAGATCTCCAGATCTGCATGAACTCGCCATTGCCTCATTGCCATTGGCACCGAGACACAGACATTAATTCCTCCCGGAATAACAAGACATCCTTCACTCCCAGTGGAGGTAACTGGAAAACACTGCCGTAATTTATCGATGCCGCGAGAGTGGGAGACAACGTGTTATTCCCAGGGCTGAAGAAAGATTAGCTATTTAAGAGGCGGTTTATCTGAGTCAAAATGATGGCATTGCTTTGCAAGGAGTTTTCCTGCACCTCCTGCAAAGCCAACTCCTTTTAAAGTTAGCACCTGAGGATTGTGCACTGTTACCGTCAGGGTGGACGGCAAGGCCCGGGGTGGGGTGAAGGGCTTGGCCAAAGGCAGAGATATGTAAAAAACACCCCATTCATTCAGTATCAGCTTTTTGTATCTTATTAAGCAGGCGGCATCCATCACCGCAATGTACAATAATAATATGTCACTAGGGGGAAATGTATCTGAAAGGAGAGCTGACTGTGGCTAGTTTTCCCTTATAAGGAAGAGGAGGCATAACTCACTGCAGTGGCGAAATCAACCTCCATATATCTCCCTGCAGCTCCTTTCTCCTGGCGGACTGGGGCGAGGGCGGTGGGGGGGGGGGGGGCACAAAAGTGGGGCTGAGACCCAGGCAGGCTCCGTGTGACAGGCAGGGCCCATGGCTCTGAGAGTCTGTGGCCATTCAAGTGGGCCTTGACCCCGAGTTGAGTTGGCCAATAGGGGTAGACAGAGATGCAGCGCTCTCCCCACCCCATCTACAGTAGGAGGAACCATTGCTACTGTGGTTGTTACAGTTGTTTGTGGTAGCAAAAGAGCCAGAGCAGGCCAGGTGGCGGGAAGCTGGAGCTGGTGGTCCAGCCAGGGGTCTCTGAGAAACAAGCCTGGCACGACGGGTTAAGGTGTCTGCCCTGGAAATCTGGGCTGTAACCATCTTGCCATTCCTTGGGATCCTGAGTAAACATTTGTCATACATTAAAGTGCATGAATATTCGGGGGCAGTAGTGTGGGGGGGGATATGGTTGGGACTCAAGAAAAAGCAGCCCGAGTTCCCATCTAAGGTCGGTGAATGGGGAAATGGAGGCGTGAGACTGAGGGCTCCGTAGAGCGGGAGCTGGGTCATGAGTATCACCCACGTTGGCACAGAAATTCTGGGGAGGAAATGGCCTGGGCGCTTGAGTTGGCATCTAAGTCACTAACATACTAACAGTTATGTCACAATTGAGAGTCACTGTGTCCCAGGCCTCAGACTGAGTGTTGCTTTTAAAAAATATATATGTTATTGATTTTTTTACAGAGAAGAAGGGAGAGGATAGAGAATTAGAAACATTGATGAGAGAGAAACATCGATCAGCTGCCTCCTGCACACCCCCCACTGGGGATGTGCCCGAAACCACGGTACATGCCCTGGACCGGAATCGAACCTGGGACCCTTCAGTCTGCAGGCCGACGCTCTATCCACTGAGCCAAAACGGTTAGGGCCAGACTGAGTTTTTATGCGCTCTCCTCCTTCTGCACAATTCAGTGTGATTTGCATTACTTTCCCTCGTTGGAATGAAGAAATTGAGGCATAGGATGTTAAACAACTTGTCAGGGACCATCCACCTAAGCTAAGCAGAGAGCAGACACCTGCAGGACCCCAGCTGGGTTCTCAGACATCTGCTCCAACCCCCTGGCCCTCAGGCCCACATGTCCTCGCTTTAGTGGAGATAATTAAGTGCTGCCCAAATCCCTGGACCTTTTTGGTTCGAAAAGAAATTACTATTATCCATAACTGCTATTGATTAACTAATCAGTACGAGTGAAAGGGAAAAGGTATAATACCTAATTGCTAGCCTTTTGAGAAGTATAATCAAGTGGGAGAAATATGCTAAATATTAAAATAGAAATAAAAACCAATGCATGACATTCAAACCAAACCCCCAGGGCTCGGCTGACTCGGGACCCCTCGATGTTACGGAAGGGGAGATATTGCGGGGTTCTGGGCAGCTCCCCAAAGCTGTGCGGGTTTGGGCAAGTCCTTAACCTCCCCGGTCCCCGCTGCCCCCTGGTCCTATGGGACAGTCAGAGCCGCGATGGGGCATGAGCCCTGAGTAAGATGACAAATGGAAAATTGCTTCATGGACCACAAAGATGTACACAAATTCGCTGTCATTGCAGAATTCTCGTGCAAAATGACTGTCCCTGGCGACTGACAAACCTCCCGTCTTCTCCCTCAGAGGTCAATGCCCTGTCACTCAAACAGGAGCTGCTGCTGCACGGCCTGCACCGGCTCCTGTGGGCAGAGCAGTTGGCGGAGAGCAGGCAGCAGTTGTAACAAGGAAATACAAAAGGGCAGGCACTGCCACCAGGCCCTGTCCCTCCCGGCCCCGTCCTGTCCTCTGTTGGTAAGGATCCCCCGTGGGACACCTGGGTGTCTATCAAGCCCCCTCTTTTCTTCACGGCCCCCCACGGCTCCCTCAGGCGCTCTTGGCCTCTTCGCAGGCTTTGCACCAGCCCCTCAACCCGTTTCCCACACCACCGCCCAGGTGGTTGTCCCAAGATGCAAATGTGGTCCCCTGGCTCTCCAGCTCAGTCCTGACGCCTTGCAGGTGCCCGGTGCCCGGATGAGTGTGGTGTGAGCCCTGCAGCGCCCCCACCGCCTTCCCAGGGCCCAGGTGAGTGTGATGTGAGCCCAAAGCACCTCCCCGCCTTCCCAGGGCCCAGGTGAGTGTGATGTGAGCCCCGCAGCGCCCTCCCTGCCATCCCAGGGCCCAGGTGAAGTGTGGTGTGAGCCCATAGCACCCTCACCTCCTTCCCAGGGCCCGGATGAGTGTGGTGTGAGCCTCACAGCGGCCTCCCCGCCTTCCCAGGGCCCTAGTGAGTGTGATGTGAGCCCACAGCACCCTCTCCCGCCTTTCCCGGGCCCAGGTGAATGTGATGTGAGGCCCACAGCGCCCTCCCCCGCCCTTTCCTGGGTCCAGGAGAGTGTGATTTTAGCCCCTCGGAGCCCTCCCCGCCCCTCCCAGGGCCCCAGGGGGAGAGTTATGTGAGCGCCCCAGACGGCCATCCCCCGCCCTCCCATGGCCCCTATGTAGTTGTGTGTGAGCCCCAACAGACACATACCTC
>NW_005871771.1:265285-268966 GCF_000147115.1 Myotis lucifugus | reverse complement strand
CCGCAGCAGCTGGACCCCAGGCCTTGCAGTCACACTCTGTGTGTGTCCTTCCCCTCGTCCTGGTGACTTGTCGCCCACCTGTCCACCCTGTCCCGGCACCCACCGCGGAGGGAGAGTCGGTGTTCTTTGGCCGGTTCACAGGTGACGCGTGCTCCTCTCACAGCCTCCCCCGGGAGGATCATTATTTGCTCTTCTCCCCAACTAGACTGGACTCCCCAGGGAGGCCCTGCTCACATCTGCACCCGCGCCGGAGCCTGTCACACCCACACCGGAGCCCGGCACACCCGCGCCGGAGCCTGGCACAGCTCCTTCACACGCCGAAGGAACCAGTGCACTGACACCGTTTAAACACCCATGGAGTGCAGGGCAGCAATGGCCGCATCAGCATTGATTACGAAGCGCGCGCGCCTGTCATTGTCTGTCTTATCACTCAGCCTGGACAGTTTCCCACTCGGAATAACTGAGGTTGTCATCACTCAAAAGAGGCGTCTGGCTGGCGGTGCTGACGCTACGGAACGTCCGCAGGATCCCCCGAGACGCTCCTGTCAGTCTCATGTCAAATGTCCCTCCTTTGGCGCCTGCAGAAGAGCGTGGGCTCTGTCAATGATGACATCCTGGCTGCGGCCACGAGCCTAGCGACTGTCAGGGTGCAGCCGGGAGGACCAGCAGGGGCGAAGGAGCCCGGCTGTAGGAGACTCGGAAGGAAAGAACCCAGGGCAGGGACCACTGTCTGGGCGAGTGGAGGTCCGGCGTGGTGTCCGCCAAAGGCGCTTCATCGGTGAGCGCCGGGAGGTCAGGGCAGGGCACGACCGTTTTGGCGCTTTTCCTGTGATGGCCAAAGTCAGCGCTCCCTCCAGAAAAAGCAGCGGACGGCGTTATGAGCGGCTCGTGTCTGGGAAGCCAGATTACACTAGACACGTGCTAACACCGAGGGGCATAACCCAGACCGGGCTGGCCTTCCTCAGCAGAGGGGGTTTTAGGAAGGGAAATTGGTAGCCCTTTCCTCGTCCAGTGTTTACCGGGCCTCCTTAAGCAGCGCATATCTGTTCATGTGCATGAGGAAAGCTTGCTTTTCTGTGAGGGCTGGGTTATTGCTTTACTTTTTGCTTGGCTTTTCATGTGTATGTGTTTATCTGCCCAACTACATTATAAATTCCCAATTGAAAAAGACTCTCATCATCATCATCATCACTGTTGGGCCGCGAAGCAGTTACCACCAATCTGTGCAGGTGGTGCATCAGGAAAGAAAAGTCAGAAGTCAGATAAGGCTCTCCAATGTCCTATAAATATCGCTGTTATTATATATAACATTAATTTCTATATATAAACGAGCTGTTACAGAAACCCATTTAATTTGCCTTTTTCCTTGGGGCTAATTACTGTGAGCGTTTCCTCTGCCTCTCCCCGAGACACATGTGGGACAACAGCCCGAACTGTGAGAGGAAGGATCAGCAGGTGAGGCCTCGCTGAAATCCCCTCATTCCCCGGTTCTCTCGCCCATTCCGGGCCTCGTTTGAGATGAAAGCCAGAGGTTTAGCACAATCTAGGCTGGATCTTATGAGTCTACTTTTTCATTAACAGTAAAAACAATCATAAATACTTCTTTACATTCCCGAGCGTCCCCTTTCCGACCCTACATGGTAAACAGTGATCTCCATCTTTCCCTCCTTTTCTAACTGTGACGGAGAAAGAAGCCGCTCATCTTGTGGTTCAGGTGCCGGGACTTCCGGGGAATGGCCTGTGTCTCCCGGGACGTGGTGCTGGTGGTGGCGAGACCGGGACCCTCCCTCTGCAGCCCCAGGAGCCAGGGGCCCGCTCCTTCCCGCGGATGCTCGGTGCTGGGTGCTGGACTCTGGAGTGAGGGACACAGCCAAGGAACGTAGGCCCTGGCGTATGTTGGTGCCCTGATCACTGGGGAGACCCTCCAGGGCTCCTCTGAGCTGCCTGGTGCCTGCCTGTTTCCCAGTGGGGCTGTCCAGCCTCCTGGCACGTTCGTCAGCCCTGACACCCCTTCGCCAGCACGGGGTTTGGGCACTTGCCTTGCTCTTCCTGAGGCCCTTCTGGACCAGGCCACCGACAGCCTGCGTGGCCTCCACGGAAAAGTAGCTGCTGGCCACCCCTTGCGATGCGTCTTTCTCTTCCGAGGAGGGCTCCGTGCCCCCCGCACCCCCGCTTCCCTCTCTTCTCCAATGCATGCACTGCTCTCCCTGCTTTCGGTGGCTCTTTCTGTGTCATGCTGCTCTCCCAACGTGTCCCTGATTCTCTGTCCTCCGCCGGTTACCCCAGCAACCGTGTGGCAGGTGTTGGCTTCAGTTGTCTGCAGAGGCAGGAACACCCGCCCAGGGTGAAGGCCGAGGTCAGAGCGAGCCAGGGTCTCAGGAGCGCAGGGTCGCACCTGGGCCGAGAGGCAGGTGAGCGCCGAGGCGGGAGGAAAGGCAGGGGTCAGACAAGGAGCCCCCGGGGGAGACAGTCACTCTGAGCTGAGGTCTCGCTGACACAGGGACTCTGAGGAGACTGCTCCACCCCCAAATAAAACAACATGGATTTTTATCCAAATTCTATTGATCTGCATGAAGACAGTTCACCATTTTCTAAAGCAATGGGGACAATGAGACCTTCTGGGTGTGTTTTTGAATATCAATAGCCGTCATTTACTGAGTGCTTATTACAAATCACACGTGCGAAGGGAGGCTAAGTCACCCGCAAGGTCACACAGCGAGTGAACGACACAGCTGAGATGGAGCCCCAGTTCTGACCATTGGGGTCCTGCCCCTAAATGCCCGCAACTGGCCTGGGCTCTAGGACACGCATGACTATGTCGTCCAGCTCCACACCTTCCTCCCGCCTCCGGCACAGGACGCGTTCAATAAATACATGTCACCCTAGCCCAGGGGTGGGCAAACTTTTTGACTCGAGGGCCACAATGGGTTCTTAAACTGGACCGGAGGGCCGGAACAAAAGCATGGATGGAGTGTTTGTGTGAACTAATATAAATTCAAAGTAAACATCATTACATAAAAGGGTATGGTCTTTTTTTTTTTTTTTTTATGTTAGTTTTATTCATTTCAAACTGGCCGGATCCGGCCCACGGGCCATAGTTTGCCCACAGCTTCCCTAGCCAGTTTGGCTCAGTAGCTAGAGTGTCAGCCTGCGGACTGAAGGGTCCCAGGTTCGATTCCAATCAAGGGCACATGCCTGGGCTCGATCCCCAGTGTGGGGCATGCAGGAGGCAGCCAATCAATGATACACTCTCATCATGGCTGTTTCTATCTCTCTCCTTCTTCCTTCCTCTCTGAAACCAATAAAAACATATTTTTAAAAAAATACGTGTTGCCGAAACCGGTTTGGCTCAGTGGATAGAGCGTCGGCCTGCGGACTGAAAGGTCCCAGGTTCGATTCCGGTCAAGGGCATGTACCTGGGTTGCGGGCACATCCCCAGTAGGAGATGTGCAGGAGGCAGCTGATCGATGTTCCTCTCTCATCGATGTTTCTAACTCTCTATCTCTCTCCCTTCCTCTCTGTAATCGGAGATGTGCAGGAGGCAGCTGATCGATGTTCCTCTCTCATCGATGTTTCTAACTCTCTATCTCTCTCCCTTCCTCTCTGTAATCGGAGATGTGCAGGAGGCAGCTGATCGATGTTCCTCTCTCATCGATGTTTCTAACTCTCTATCTCTCTCCC
>NW_005871771.1:253482-264993 GCF_000147115.1 Myotis lucifugus | reverse complement strand
CCAGCATCCAGTCTCATCTCCTCTGGCGGTGGAGGCTGCGACTCGGGCATAGAGCACCGGTGGGCACAGCGTGAAAGAGGCAGGTCTGAGAAGGACAGCTGGCCTGTGGGAAGAAGCTGAGATTTGAGAGCTTGAAACCGAGAGGTGAGATGGGAGTAAGAATGGCAGAATCTGCAACCTGGTACCAAGTACTTCTCAAGTCCCAGCTGCCCCTGTTGCTGGTCCACACCCTTGGCCAACGCTAGGTTCTCACGAACACAGTAAGTCCGTGTGCTACTGGGCAGAGGGGGGAATACTTTCTGCTCCGTGCCTCTGCAGGTGGCACATGCCTCTCCATCGCTGCACTAAGATGTGTGTTCCTCCACAGAGCAGAGGGCACCGTTTGGAATAACTAGCCGATAACACTGCTGTTTTCTTGTCTCCTTTGACTGTCGAGGCTTTTGTATGGTAAGGGAGCTTTCCTGACCACTGGGGAGCAAAACACAAATTCGTTAAGGAACCCCATACTTCTCCAGACCAGCTGATGATGAAGGCTCCTTGCCACCCTGCACATGAGGAAGTAAGCTGAGCCTAATTTAATTCATCATTAAGTTATTCTATAATAATTAGTCAATTGCTATATACTTAGTCATCACTAAATTAGTACTTAGTCATTACTATGTTATTTGATTGGTAAAACTGGTAAATTAGGCACAGCCAGTGTGGCTCAGTGGTTGAGCATCAGCCCATGAACCAGGAGGTCATGGTTCAATTCCAGGTCAGGGCACATGCTCGATCCCCAGTTGGGAGGGTGTGCAGGAGGCAGCGGACCAATGATTCTTTCTCATCGTTGATGTTTCTATTTCTCCCTCTCCCTTCCTCTGTGGAATCAATAAAAACATATATATATAGCCCTAACCGGTTTGGCTCAGTGGATAGAGCGTCAGCCTTCAGACTCAAGGGTCCCAGGTTTGATTCCGGTCAAGGGCATGTACCTTGGTTGTGGGCACATCCCCAGTAGGGTGTGTGCAGGAGGCAGCTGATGGATGTTTCTAACTCTCTGTCCCTCTCCCTTCCTCTCTTTAAAAAAGATCAATAAAATATATTTTAAAAAAACAAAAAAAAACCTATATATAAAAAACCAAACAACAAAAAGCCCTGGTAAATTAGGAGGTAACTCTTCCCCCTTATGAAAACTACATCATGGATTGCTGCAAGCATTTGGTTTCAGGGTCGTAGATACTGCCCTGACGATGAACAAAATCTCCCCTTGTGGGGACGCTGAGGGTCACAGTGAGTCCACACACACCTTATTCAAAAACATGTTTACTGCTGATGCAAGGCTGCCGAGTTCTCACACTGCCCACGGACAGCTCCTTGGGACCCAGGTGGGAGCCTAAACCCAGAAGCCCTCGCTCTCGCTCTACGCCACGTGCCCGGGAGGCTGCCTCCACTCCCTCGAAGGCATCAGACAACCCGCAGCGGCCCCACCACAGCAAAGCGCACCTGCCTGGGGCCTGAAACGCCTTTGACAGAAAACTAGCGACAGAAGTAACATCCTCCCTGCACGAGTGAGCACACGCCAGCCCGGGAAGCGCGTACCAAACTCCATGAACACGTTACAGGAGGGAGGCAGTGCTTTTCTTGACAACATGCCAATGGACAGCGAGGGCAAAGGCCTTAAACTTTACTGTTTCTTTTCCTGGGGATTTCTTCCTGGGAGTTTGTTTTCTACTCGACCCAACAGCATTCGGACCGATGACCACCTTATTGTATCCCTTGTCAAGTGGGGACACCAGACGCGTAGGACACTTATTTTAACTGAAAAATATTTATTTCCCATCAACGCTCCCCTCCTCCGCCTGTAACCCTATGGCTTCCCAGATCCTCATGGTGCTCATGACCGATCAGAAAACAGCCCGGTGAGTGGTGTGATCCCACCCCCATCGCTGGAGCTTGGGTTTGTCCACGCTGACAGTGAGCGCTCTCTGCGGCTCACCATCGCTTGCTTTTTTCTCCCGCACAAAGGTCCTGGGTGCACTTACGGGACTTTCTATAAATAACAGCCCGGCATTCCAGCTTTCGAAGGAGCACGTTCTGCTAAACATAGACCGTGGAGACAAGTAACCCCTGTTTTCCTGGCGGTATATCACGGGTGCTAATTCCGGCTGTTCTCCCGGCCCATCCCAGCCGTGGCCTGGGTTATTTTGGGGCTTTCGCAGAGGTCAGCACCCCACTGCAAGGACTGCAGAGTTGGAGCACCAACCAGCAGTACCCAGCCTGGGACCCTGGCCTCCCAGCTGCCACCACCATTGCCCGGAGGGCCACGCTGTCGCTCAGTAGCCCCACGGAGAGCCTGGTCCCCAAACCATAGGTGTGGGCGTCTCTCGATAACGCAGGGGCCATAAAACCATTTGAAAGTCGAGGTCTGGCTGTTACTGACCTTGAACTTCCCCAGCTGAGGCAGGAAGAAGGCAGCCCAATGGCTCTGTGGAACATGCGACTAATACAAGAGATTTCAAGGGAGAGGTGGCGGCCCCCCAGCCGGAGCCAGGCCACAGGAGAACCTGGGTGTTAGGGGGCGTGACTTGGTTAAGTCTCTCTTGCTTTTTTATTTTATTTGCAAGAGTGTATGCCAGTCAGCCCCAGAAAGCTGAACTAGAAGTCTTCTGGAGTTACTTGGTGTTGGGTCTCTATTTTGGATACATTTTTTCCTTCACATGCGTGGCTCTCTCTGTCTGTAATCTCCGATTTGGCTCTAAAATGCAACAGGCCCATCCGTCACACCAGAGCCACTGCGGGAGGACTAGCGGTCCGTGCAGCGCTCCTCATCTACAAAATGCAACTGCACACCCATCCATCGCTGCTCCCAGAACACGGATGGGCAGGACACGCTATTCGGGCTTGGAATTGAAGAAACTGAAATCAGACTGATTTTATGACCAGTCCACAGAGGACGGCCAGAACTGAAACCCTAGCCCAGCCCTCCTTGCATTTTTAAAATATATATTTTTTATTGATTGAGGTATTACTTATGTGTCCTTACTCCCCCAGTGCCCCCCACCCCACTCCCACTCATGCCCTCACCCCCTGTGTCTGTGTCCACTGGTCATGCTGACCTGCATGCATACAAGTCCTTTGCTTGACCTCCTTGCATTTTAACCAGAGCAGCTTTTGTCTTAGGAGCGGGTGTAACTTGCACAGTGGAAGCGGGCACTGGATCGGAGCCTCGGGACTTCCAGCCAGAGGAGCCTGCAGTGGTTGCTCCGTCTTTCTGAGCCTCTGTTTCCCTTCCTGTAAAGCAGCGGTTCTCAACCTTCCTAATGCCGCGACCCTTTAATACAGTTCTTCATGTTGTGGTGACCCCCAACCATAAAATTATTTCCGTTGCTACTTCATAACTGTCATTTTGCTACTGTTATGAATCGTAATGCAAATATCTGATATGCAGGATGTATTTTCATTGTGACACATTGAACATAATTAAAGCATAGTGATTAATCACAAAAACAATATGTAATTATAGATGTGTTTTCCGATGGTCTTAGGCGACCCCTGTGAAAGGGTCGTTCGACCCCCAAAGGGGTCGAGACCCACAGGTTGAGAACCCCTGCTGTGAAGTGAAGTCCCTTTGGCTCCCACATCCCGTGACCCACTGAGAGGCAAGCAGGGCAGCGGGAGTCTCTCTTTGCTCCGCATCCGATAGGAACGTGACCCTTGCACTGTGCAAGCAGAAGGAAGACGCAGGGAGAGGAAAGAGCAGAAAAAATCATGCTTCTCCTCGGCCTCTCCCCCTTTCCCTGCCCCCGCAGCCTCTGCCCGTGGGGAGGGACTTACTGCTGCTCACGCCTCGTCTTCGTCAGCCGCCACGTGGAGAAACGGCACTGCTCCCCGTGGTCTCACCAAGCCCAGCTTCTGTCTCCAACTAGCGCCTCTCAGCACAGCATGAGGGGCACCCAGAGGCGCGGGGAGTGAGGGTGGCAGCTTCGCTCTGACTTTAGGTCCATCTTCTACGTTTGTGTTGAGGATGGAGAAGCCAACGCTGCTTTCATTTTTAAATCTTGACTTTAACGTGTCCTGCGTGTGAGACCAGTACTTGCTGGAAACACCCGTGGAGAAGAAGGACGCTTTCCCGGGGGCTGCTCGCCTCAGGCCCCACACCTGCCCGCGCAGTGAGGTCAGAGGGTACCACGTCTCCCCTGGAAATGGGGTGGGAAGCACATTCTCGGGCCTCATCTGAGACCGACGGAGCCAGAAGCCCTGGGGTGGAGGCCCTGAAATCTGCTTTCAGAGCCGCAGAGACTTTGAAGCACTTTCAGGCTTGAGAACGACACAGTTCGATTATCCTCCTAACGGGGTGTTTTTTCACTCCAAGCCGCCAGCACGCGCTGTGGGGTGAAATCACTGAGGAGCCTGCTGGTGGCACAGAAGAAGCTTTAGTCTAGAGGCCGGGAGGGCCTGGCTGGCCCCGGAGAATAACCATCAGCTACATGGCAGCACCCTACTCCCTTTCCCTGTGCCATTAACGTCCTTTTCTATGTCTAACAGATGGATTGCATCGATACGCAACATAAACCTAAACCGTAAGATTCCTGCAACTAGCAAACTGTGTTCGAACCTTAGTTCAGTGCCACTGAACTTCGTTTTCTGTGATGGTCCCGTCGGGCTGGTTTACACAGTGGATCCACCCTCGTCTCTCAGGTCTTGCGTGACCCCGGTCTATGGGAGCCGTCCCCCCAGGGATTTCTCCACTCTGCCCACTGCAGTTCCGCACGGTTTTAGAGGTGAATGAGCCTGATCACCCGAGGACAAAGCACCCAACACAGGCACCCCCTCTGGCCCGTTAATGCAGTTAATTGTAGCGGAGGCCTCGTCTGGGGGAGGCATTCTGGGTTTTCATCAGCACTTCCATTTCCCAGGTTAATATGTGCTCACAAGCTTCCCATGCGTGCAAGCCCAACGGGAACTTAGCACAGACGTCATATTCACCTGAAGAGGGCAAGAATGTGGGTTGAGCTGCTTAATAATTGCATGGCACTGAGCAGATTACGTGACCTCTGAGAACCTTGCTTCCTTAGCTGCAAAATAGGGGCCTCGGCCCTGACCGGTTTGGCTCAGTGGATAGGGCGTCGGTCTGCGGACTGAAGGGTCCCAGGTTCGATTCCAGTCAAGGGCATGTACCTTGGTTGTGGGCACATCCCCAGTGGGGGGCGTGCAGGAGGCAGCCAATCAATGATCGATGTTTCTCTCTCATCGATGTTTCTACCTCTCTATCCCTCTCCCCTCCTCTCTGTGGAAAAATCAATAAAAAATATATATTTTTTTTAAAAATAGGGGCCTCGCAGCCAGGATGCAGAGTCCAGCGGGGGGGGGGGGGGGGGGGGCGGGACGCCGTTTATTTAGACGCTGCTCACTCCTCTCCCGCCCCCTGAGTTTTCCAGCCTCTCAGCCTTTAAGCGGAGACCGGGCCCTCCCCGCCGTTGGTCATGGGAAGGCAGTGGGCTTCGGCGTCTGTACCCAGGCTCGGGCCTGAATCCTCCACATTGACCACACGTGCCATGCGACTCTGGGCAATCCCCCTATGCTCTTGAGCTCTAGTTTCCTTCTGCACAACAGGAGGTGCTGGTAAGGCCTTGCAGGTGGAGCTGGGAAGGTGGGTTTGTAAGGTGTGCAGCCTGTCACCTGGTGAGGCTTCAGATAATGATCATTATCGCCTCCTTCTTAGCATGTGTCAAACCTGGTGCTGCCTCCCTCGTTGGACCTGGCTATTCGTTGATTTTTTTTTTTTTCTTATCATGAGACAGAAATTGTAAGACATGACTTCCTTCCACTCTTTTTTATCAGTTTGATGCCTGTCTGTATCTGGCTACCAGCCATGCTGTTTGAAGCACGCTGTTTGAAGATAAAGATGGGATGTCTCCATCGATGATTGGTTCTGATCTCTGGGACAGGATGGCTCATTTATGGTTATTCAAACACGGTAAATGAGAGGAGTTTAGTGGAAGGGCTGATTGCAAAGTGCATGCTGGTGAAGGCGGAACCCCCGGGGACAGATAAGTACCCTGCACTAGCAACTGCAGGCCCATGGTACCCCAGGCTGGAGGGGGGCGTAGTCCCAGGCCTGGACGGAGGGACAGCCTTGGGCGGAGAAATCCTGCCGTGGCCAGCACAGCCCAGCACTGTCCCACCTTCCTATCTGCACACTCCCAGCGGCTGCCTCCCGCTGGCCGGACTCTGATGGTGAGGACGTCCACACTGTCACCCACCAAGGTCTCCAAGGGTCCGTCTGTGAGTCGTGGGACTGTTGTAACAACATAGCCCAACAAAGAGGCTTAGAAAGGCAGAAACTGCCTCTCTGCCTTACTCATTCAGTCCTTTCCCTTCAATGACTTTCCTACAGGTTCCACGGTGCCCACGTGAACCGATGCCCTGCTCACCTCACACATCTGTTCACAGCCCCTCTGCTGGCCTCCTTGTCTGTCTGCTCCCCGTGTCAGTTCACCCTTCACATACAGAATAGTTTTTATCATCTGCTTATGGCACGATAGAGGCTTCCAACTGCCAACCAGATGCAACTCAGTTCTGTCCAATCGTATTTCTCCTTCCTTGGCGTCATAGCTGCACCCACCCTGTAGAACCAGCTTCTCGCATCTTCTCCGCTGCTAGTCTTGCACCTTTGATGGCTCCCTGTTGGGTGTGAGGCCTAAACTTCCAGCATGACATGGAACTGGCCTTTCAAAGACAAGGGTAGAGGTAACCTCAAAACACAAGGCTTAGCAAGGGTATTTTGATAGCACTTGCTATTTTGATAGCATTATTATCCTTAATTTGTACTTCTCAAACCTAGGGTTCAGCTGGTCAAGTTGTTATTTGGCAACTTTAAAAAATATGTCCTGTCCATGGGCAACAGTGTGGTGATTGCAGGGAGAGGGGAGTAGGAGAGGTAGAAGAGGGCATAGGTGAGGGCAGTGATAAATGGTGATGGCGGTGTTGCTCAGTGGTTGGAGCATCCTCCTGTGCACTGAAGTGTCATAGGTTTGATTCCCAGTCAGGGCATACACCCAGGCTGCAGGTTCAATCCCTGATCAGGGCACATGCGGGAGGCAACCGATTGGTGTTTCTCTCTCCCTCCCTCTTTCTCTAAAATCAATAAAGAACATATCCTCGGGTGAGAATAAAAAAGAAAGAAAATATATGTCCCAATCCTGGAACCTTTGCTTCATATATAGGCACATTCCCACTGTGAGATCATGAACTCAGTACTAATCATATTGATCCTTTATAAATTAGATGGGCTAAATGTTACTAAGTGAAGAAGTGTTTGGAAATGAAGTCATTTAACAGTGCCTGAGCAGGGAATCGTTTGGAATTAACTCTTAGCTAGCTTACACTATCTAAAAATATCGCATATTTTTGCAAAAGGGCTACAGCATTAAAAATGGAAGGTTAGAACCCGGAGTCTTCTCTTTTGTCATGAATACATTTCAATTTTTACAGTAGAAACAAGAGACGACTTTTATTATACTATTTATGGCAGCCAATTATCTCTCTGGATTCATATAACCTACTTTAGGAAAAACAGTTACGAGGCTATTTTGGTTTTCAGTGTCTAGGGATTTTGCATCTTCATTTTCTATCATAGTTCCATATTGTCCTCAGGGTGGGGTTTTGTGCACACTTTAGTTTGGAGGAAGTTGCTGGAATTCAGAAAGTGTATCACTCCCTGCCAATCACCAGGATGAATGTGGCCCAAGGCTGGTCAATGGTTGTCCATGCTGTTTGCAGGGACCGATTAGGATGGAGCCTGGTGGGGCAGGCTGGCTGGGGCATCTCAGGGACAGTGGCTTTACTTCACGAACACGAGAACAGTCTCGTACACGCACACTTGCTGTTACTTGGTTTTGTAGCCAAACAGTGCTTCTTGGGTTTCTTGTCTTCTCCACGAAGTCGAAGAGGTCACAGTTTTCTTTTTAAAATATATCTTTATTGCCAAAACCGGTTTGGCTCAGTGGATAGAGCGTCGGCCTGTGGACTGAAAGGTCCCAGGTTCGATTCCGGTCAAGGGCATGTACCTGGGTTGCAGGCACATCCCCGGTGGGGGATGTGCAGGAGGCGGCTGATCGATGTTTCTCTCTCATCGATGTTTCTGACTCTCTATCCCTCTCCCTTCCTCTCTGTAAAAAATCAATAAAATATATTTTAAAAAAATAAAATATATCTTTATTGATTTCAGAGAGAAAGGGAGAGAGATAGAAACATCCTATCTAATAAAGCAGTAGTATGCAAATTGACCATCACTCCAACACACAAGATGGCCACCCCCATGTGAACACAAGATGGCTGGCAGGGGAAGGCAGTTGTGGGCAATCAGGCAAGCAGGGGAGGGCAGTTGGGGGGGACCCAGGCTTGCAGGGGAGGACAGTTTGGGGTGACCAGGCTGGCAAGGGAGGGAAGATAGGGGTGACCAGGCTTGCAGGGGAGGGCAGTTGGTGGGTACCAGGCCTGCAGGGGAGGGCAGTTGGGGGCGATCAGGCTGGCAGGGGAGCAGTTAGGCGTCGATCAGGCTGGCAGGGGAGTGGTTAGGGGGTGATCAGGCTAGCAGGCAGAAGCGGGTAGGGGCAATCAGGCAGGCAGGTAGGCGAGTGGTTGGGAGCTAGCAGTCTCGGATTGTGAGAGGTCCGGTGGGATCAGGCCTAAACGGGCAGTCGGACATCCCTCGAGGGGTCCCAGATTGGAAAGGGAGCAGGCTGGGCTGGGACACACACACACACACACACACACACACACACACACACACACTGTGCATGAATTTCATGCACCGGGCCTCTAGTCAATGATAAGAGAGAATTGTTGATTGGCTGCCTCCTGCACGCCCCTACTGGAGATCGAGCCGGCAACCTGAGCATGTGCCCTTGACCAGAATCAAACCCGGAACCCTTCAGTCTGAAGTCGGCGTACATTTATATTCTCTCTGGACGTTGTCCAGTGTAAACATGGACCTAGTTTAGTGCCTCTAACTTTCTAAATCAACTCACCAAAAAGCAATGCTTTGAAACATAAGATTTAAGTCACTGGCCCTGGCTGATAGCTCAGTTGGTTAGAGCATTGTCCCAATATGCCAAGGTTGTGGGTTCGATCCCGGTCAGGGCACGTACCAGAATCAGCCAATGACTGCATAACGTAAGTGGAACAACAAATCGATGTTTCTAGTTCTCTCCTTCCCTTCTTCCCCATCCCCCCTTCCTCTCTCTCTCAAATCAATGAAAGCATATACTTGGGTGAGGAGTGAAAAACAACCACTGAGGTTCACCCTCAGCACCGGGTGTGGCATGGGGTAGGCACCCAGAGGACATTTACTGACTTAAATCTGCAACAACGGTTTCGGGAGCTGCCCCCGCCCGGCTCATCCTCCTCAGAACCACCGACTGGTTTCCGTGCCCCTCGTCTGTCCGACATGCCTGGACTCATATTGCAGAAAGTGTTGCATTTTTTCCCCTAAGAGGCTCCTCAGCCCATTAAGTCTGTGGTTCAGAAAGAAGCTATTGCTGCTTCCTGTGTCCCAGCCGGTCCCAGGGAACTCTTAGCCTGGGTCGCTCAGGCTGGCGATGAGAGTCAGTGACTGAGTGACTGACACGGGCAGCGTGAGCAGCTGAGGATGCGAGTTGTGAGGCGTCGGGAAATGGTACAGGAGTGTGTCCCAGCAGAGCTCACGGGCTGGGATGCCTGGGTGACCTCGAGGGCTGTGTGGCGGGAGGGACAGCCGCTACCTGTCATATCAGGAAGAAAGGCGCCTGTACAAAGCCTCTTCTTTTCAAAAGGAGAGTTTAAAAGCATTGGAAGGAGCAATGGGGAGGCGGCTGGGTGCCTGGCTCCCTCCGTAGACCTGGGGTGTATTCAAGGCCGCTGGGGGGGGCGGCGGGGTGACTTAGAGGAGCATCTTCGGGCTGAAAGGGCACCAAGAGGTTTGGCCGGTGGGAACGCTGGCAGGACCGGGAAGGAAGCAGATGCTGTTGCATCTTCTGATGTGACATAAACGGAAGAAAATAGTCACATCGCAAAGCACGATGCGCCCTCCACCCGCTCCCGCCTCCCACAGGTACGACTGAGGGAACATAAAGCCAGTGAGTGGCTTCCTTTAAATTCTCAGGACACAGGAAGTCGCCGCCATCTGCTCTCTAGTTTCACTTTGCTAGAATAAAGGGTAAAAAAACACTTTTTTTCCAGTTTAAATGGACAAAGAGATGGCACCCTGGAGTGGTTTCCTGAAGAAGCAGCCAAACAGGAGAAAAAGTCAGCGAGCTCTGGTCTCTTAAAGGAGCCGGAGGGGGGACGCTCGTCTGTGCCTGCAGCCCCCGTGCGAGACCCCACCCCGAGTGAGACTGTGAGGAGCAGTGAGCACGTCTGCCCCAGTGAGGCCTGAGCCTCGCTGTCTCATTAGAGGACCGAGAGATGAAGCCATGGAAAGGCCAGCACTGGGGCCACTCGCACGCGACCCCGATGGATCCGTGGGCCCTGCTGGGGACCCTCACACCCACCTTCCTTTTCGCAAGGTCCTTAGTAGCTGGCCTAGCGCCACGTGGGCCTGCAAGAGACCAGGCTGCCTGCGGCTGACTGCAGAGGGCGACCGAGAAACAGACCAAGAAGGGGCTCGTGCCACCACACCGCCGGGAGACACAAGATCAGAGCAACTATCATCTTTTATTATTATTATTATTATTATTATTATTATTTATTTTTTTAAGTTTTTTGGTTGATCTCTTCCCTCCCACCCACCCTCCCCGGCCTTCCCTCTGAGATTCCACAGTCTGTTCCAGGCTTCCATGTCTCTGGATCTATTTTGTTCATCAGTTTATTTTGTTCATTAGCTTCCACATATGAGTGAGATCATGTGATACTTGTCTTTCTCTGACTGGCTTATTTCACTAAGCCAGGTCCCTCCACTGCTGTCCCAAAGGGTAAGAGGTCCTTCTTTTTTACAGCTGCATAGTATTCCATGGTGTAGATGTACCACAGCTTTTTTATCCACTCATCTGCTGATGGGCACTTGGGCTGTTTCCAGATCTTAGCTATTGTAATTGTGCTGCTGTGAGCATAGGGGTGCATACATTCTTTCTGATGAGTGTTTTGGGATTCTTAGGCTATATTCCTAGAAGTGGGATCACTGGGTCCAATGGCAGTTCTCTATTTAATTTTTTGAGGAAACTCCACACTGTTTTCCATAGTGGCTGCTCTAGTCTGCATTCCCACCAGCAGTGTACTATGGTACTTTTTATCCACATCCTCGACAGCACTTGTCATTTGTTAATTTGTTGATGGTAGCCATTCTGACAGCAACTATAATTTTTTTAAATATATTTTTCAGAGAGGAAGAGAGAGATAGAAACATCAGTGATGAGAGAGAATCATTGATTTCTGCCTCCTTGCATGATGCCCCACAATGGGGATCGAGCCTGCAACTTGGCATGTGCCCTGACCAGGAATTGAACTGTGACCTTCTGGTTCATAGGTCGACACTCAACCACTGAGCCACAG
>NW_005871771.1:212672-252378 GCF_000147115.1 Myotis lucifugus | reverse complement strand
CAAACAAACAAAGGCTGTGGTACATTTACACCATAGAATACTACTCTGCCACAAAAAGGAAGAAAACTTTGCCCTTTGTGACAATGTGGATGGACCTGGAGAGCATTGTGCTGAGTGAATAAGCCAGAGAAAGACAAGTACCATATGATCTCATTCATATGTAGAGTGTAATGAACACAATGAACAAACAAGCAAAATAGAGACAGACTCATAGAGCAGGCAGACAGCTCTGGTGGGGTAGGGGCTGGGGGCGGGGTGAAGGGTTGGAGGGATTGAGAAAAAAAGAAAAGAAAGAGAGAACTCATGGACATGGACAACAGTGTGGTGATTGCAGGGTGGGTGGAGGTGGAAGAGGGCATAGAGGAGATAAATGGTGATGGAAAAAATAAAATAAATAAAAACTAGAAAGCAGCCAGCATGAGCCAGCTCCAGGTGCCCTGGCCGCTGTCCACACGGAGGCACCTCAGTGCATCACTGACGGCAGGTGTCCCAGGTGTCCAGAGGAGGGCCAGCGGCCAGGCTCCTGTCAGGGCACCTTACTAGGCGGAGGAGGGGTTGAAACAGGGGAACTTTTGAAGGGAAGGTGCTTGGTCTATTCTCCCCACCTCTTCACACCCTGGCAGAGCCTCTGGCGGAGTAGATACTCAATAAACAAATGCTTGTTGAATAAAGAAATGCTTGTTGAATAACAAAAACAAGTGGTTAGGCTGGAAGGAAGTGGAAGGATTTTTCTGAGCAAAACTTTTTTTCTTAAAAAACAAAGATAAAGCTGGAGAGACCAAAGTAGGTCTGGACACATATTAATGTCTACCCAAGCTGTGGGTAGATACATACATACTGTTATTTGTTATTTTCTGATTTCTTCTGCATATTAGAAATATGTCATAATAAAAATATTGTTAAAAGCCGAGAGGAAGGGGAATTCTGTGAACAAAGCCTCAGGAGTCAGAATGAACACAATACCCTGGGTGCTGAGTAGACCTTAGAGCTGAGCGGAGTGTGCCCGGAACAGCAGGAGCCAGGATCGGGGGTAAGAACGCCGATGAATGGGACCCCCGTTAACTGCTGCCTGTTCTACTTCTGAAGTGATGCTAAAGGACTCAGTCCATTCTGCTTCCTTAGAATTATAATTCATTTGTTAAATTTTGAGTTTCTGTATTTGTGGGGGAAATGAGTAACATTAATCAAAATTAGAATTAGAAGGGGAGGGAAATTTTAATTTATTTCATGGGGAAATGGACAGCTTAAATGAACACACTTGTCATTGTGAAATGCATCAGCGGCGTGTATCAACGCAGCTGCCCCCGGATTGAATATCATCCATGTTGCCCAACCCCGTCTCCCAGCCCAAAACACACACACGCTCTGAAATGGCCTCCGGTAGGGTCCACTGGGACAAGTGTATAGGATGGCCTGGGGCCCCCAAATGAAAGCTCGGTGTTCGAGTCATTGCATAAAATAAAGAATAATAATCATATGTCAATGTACACTCGGTTGGAAGTCCACTGTGGATAAAAGGAAAGAGGACGACATGGCATGGGCACAGCAAGCGGGCATGGGGCCCTGGGAACACAGAGAAGGGCAAGCTCCTCCACCTGAGTGGGTCGCACCTTGTGGAGTAAATGGCCTGTGTGGCCACTGCGCTCTGTAGACGGCACTCAGCGCCCCAGACAGCGCCACCCGCAGCAGCAGGAAGACAGCTCCGCTCGCCTGCCACGCGGGCTCTGGCATCCAGACGCGGCTTCCTTATTCTCTCAGGCCCTTCTTACCGAAGCTGCCCAGGCTCACTCCATTAGAATCCGGGTTCTAATAGAGGCGACCGGGATGGCTGCCAATTGAGCCATTGGGGTCACAAATCAACCACGAGACACAATCTTCTAAAAGGGGAATTCGTGAAAGTTTACCAACCAGGATGCGTCTGGCACACAGGTCGCTGGTTCGGAACACACCGCCCCGTCTCAGGCATTTCCCTCTTCGAAAGCTACGCCCAGGCCGAAGCCACGACAATTCTCGCCCACGGTCCGCACGCGGTTCCGTCACACACTCACTGCCCGTTGGTAAGACTCTGAGCTTCCCTTTATGACGTTTTAGAATACCTTCAAGAATAAACTCCAGACGATTATCATGGCATGTCCAGGTCAGATGGTTTTCCTCCTACCAAACATGAACCCGTGTAATAAAAAGAGAAGACTCCCTTCTTGTTCTGTTCCAGCATGCTTACCCAATTCTGCTTCCCAGCCACCATTTCGGACACACACACACACACACACACACACACACACCCCGCACCCCTCTGCCCCCCGGGCATCAGGTCTGCCTTCGACACACACTCACTGCATCTCCCGTGCAGCAGAAGTGCCTTTGTGGATAGATGGCACTCGCTGCACTTGGTCATTATATGTTTGTGAGGGGCTTGGACTAATGTCTGCCGTCCCATGAAGTACCATGAGGCTAAGACTTTTACTCAATAGCTTTTCGCAGCACTGAGCTTAGAGGACTCAATGCACATCCGCTAAATGGATGCTCAGTTACAACTGATTACTAACCTGCACGCCTACATTTCCGTAGAATAGTATCTCCATCAATAGTCTACACAGTCTTACTACGTAAATGCAAATTACTTTGTAAAGAATTTCCATTTCCAAACGCTTCCCTACCTAGACAAGCCTCACATGAACCTTTTTTTCCACCAAAGCCAGGCAAGTCATTTGTCTATCCAGATATTCTGTAGATCCCCAGAAAGTGAAAAGTTTATAAAAACCAGCCATATACTAGAATTTAGGAAATATGCTACGGTTATATTGTTGATGGTTTTTGGAACTTGGATTGTTAAATATCACATCTATTTCCATAGCATAATATACTGATGTTTGTCTTTGCCAATATATTTTCAGTTTACTTGATAGCAACTGAAATGTATTCTTAAAAACACAGAGAACTTTTGAATAAAGAGAAAATATCAAAGTCATTATGAACCATTATGTCCTGTTAGGAAATCATCTAGTAAAAGCTTTCAACTTGGATAACCTTTTGAGCGCATTAGAGCTAACAGTTATGAAATGCTTCCTCGCACATCCTTCTGGATATTTCACTGTTAGCTCTTTTCAAAAGAATGGAACACTTTACTTTTTGGATTTGCAAACTATCAGAATAACGAAAATTAAGATATGTTGAGCCAATAATAAAAGGATGTTATCTCAAATTTTTTGACATGTGAATGACCCTGCAACATATTCTACAACATAGAACGACAATCACCCCCCCCGCCGCTGTGTATGAGTGCAGTTAACCATGGTCTCTTGTCAAAATACTTGATACGGCAAAGATAAGTTCACCCCGTGTTGGCGGAAGTGGAACTGGCTTTGTTGAATGAACATTGGTCAGTACGTTCCTCATCATTCGTGGGATTTACTCCAGGAAAAATGTTGCCACTGCAGAGGAACATAAATGCCTCCTTTTCCTCAAAAACAGCAACCACTGAAACAACAAGAAATCGCCTCTGATTCCATTTTTTCGCTTTAGCTGCCAGAAAACTAGAGTGAAATTCAAGTTCCAAGGTCTCTGCTCTTTGCAGGGGCCTGTGAGCATTTATTGTATAATTCAGATACTTTTGAATATGTGCAAACATCCCTGTGCTGATGCTTAAGGTCACCTGCAGGGCAGGGCTTGCCTTCCTGCTGTCAGGTCTGTGCACGCCACAGGCCAACCGAGCAGGCAGCCTCGGTCACGGTCAGGCTCCATAAAGGCTGGCCCCCCAGTGCATGGAATTATCTAAGAAAATCCTGGTTCTGTCTAATTTCTGCCTTCTAGCTGGAGCCCAATCAGGCCATGATCTGTACCACATTTCTGCTTTCTGGTTTAGCTAACAAATCCAGGTGGGATCTGCTTTTTTAGAACAAGAAGGCAATTTATCTCCACAGAAGGAAACGGCAATGATTTTCAGAACTTTCAGGTTCATGCCTTACTGCGATTCAACGCTTTACAGATTCTTGAAAACACCTGTTGGGGTGAATGGGAGAACGGTGCGTGTTTTGAAGCCAAGACTGCCTCGTCCTACTTGCTGAATTTCACAATCAAGCAGCCAGGTCAGAGCACAGCACCTCCCTGGTTTTTACCGGGGGAGCTGTCTGAAGCGCTTTCCGGAAAAATCGTAGGTGATCACAAATATCAAAAGACACAGGTTCATATACCAGGTGTTTCCCGACATTCCACAACGTTGGTCCATATTACAATGGGTTCTCCGTCCACCGTGGGGCTCACAGGGGCCAGTGCCTTTGTTGTTTTTACTGGCAATTGTCAGTAATCGCCTCCTTGCGCTAATTTTGCACCTTACAGTTACTTGCTTAGTCTGAGTGGAACTGCGTTTTCTGGACTCGTTAATATATCTACTCAGCCACGGACTCCCATGCCCCCCACCCCATGTTCAGCTCTGACCCGAGAACCAAGCCCTTTCTTCTCAACATGCACACAGAGCACGCCCTCCCCGTGCGAGGGGGGGGGGGGGGCCACCAGGCAGGGGTGTAACCCGGTACTTACAGACAGGTCCCTCCTGGTCTCAGGCGCGCGCTGTGCAAAGCAACCTGTTCTCCCGGTTCTCAAGCATTTCCGGGAAGAGGGGGATTTCAGATCCCAAATTTATATGACAGTGAAGTCAGGATGACGACTCTCTCTCTCTCTCTCTCTCAGTGTTAATTATTCATTGAAAAGCTTTTTAAAGACACAGTTCAATATTTCGTTAGTGACTCACTGCTAATAAAATTATAAGTAAGGAGTCTCGATTCCTTATAATGGCACTTACCATTCGTTTTATTCCCAAATCACATTTAAAGGGATATAAGCAATTTTTTTTTTTTGGAAATGTGAAAGTGAGGTATTCCGTGTACTTAAGCTACCATCACTGCCAGCCATTAGAGGTCTTTGCCATTATTTCTGTACTTGTGCCAAATTAATGTTGACCTATCTGCTTTCTTTTTTCTTTCTCTTGTAGTAGAACACTTAACATTAGATCCAGTTTCCTCGCAGGGTTCTAACTATGCATTTGTTAGCTGTAGGTTCAGTGTTGTCTGCGCAGCTGACCTATAGAATTTAGTCGCCTCGTGGAAATGAAACTCTATACCCATTTATGCCAACTCTCTACTTCCGCCACCACCCAGCCCCTGGCAACCACACTCTAATCTTTATTTCTATGCGTTTGACTATTTTAGATACTTTCTCACGTTGATATCCTCACAAGCTTAGGCAAGGATAGCACATAGAATTCTTTTGAAAGGGAGGGATATTGGGTTTGAACTTTGCAGCTGACAATCGTCAGCAATCGCCTATTTTTACTGATTTCTGTCCTGGTTTCCCCGCGCACTGAGCTTGTAGACCCGAGAGAGAGACGAAGACAGCCGGCTTTGGCGACAGTGAGTCCTCACGTACAGCAAGTCTGAAATTTCATTACGTGTTGTTTGGGATGCAAGTTAATGCTATTACTGTAACACAAGCATCAAAGAAAAGCAGATCACTCAGGGAAGGCCCCCCCGCTGGAAAGGCTGTTAGCGGACTTCAATCACGCTGCGCCTCCCCGTTCAGGCTGTGGCCGCCCGTGAGCTGCTCTCCAACCCGCCTGCCTAATCAAAGTGCACACACCTGAAACTCATCCAATCAAGTAAACGTTTGGAGCGTGTGCTTGTTGGGATTCAGGCTGTCGCAATATCACAATTATTCTGATTGCTAGCAGTGCATCTGGGACTGGGGGTTAAGAAGAGTGAGAAGCAGGAGGGAGCCAGCATTGGAAAGACAGCCTTTCCCAGGGAAAGCCTAGAGCAGTGGTTCTCAACCTTCTGGCCCTTTAAATACAGCTCCTCATGATGTGACCCAACCATACAATTATTTTCGTTGCTACTTCATAACTGTCATGTTGCTACTGTTATGAATCGTCATGTAAATATCTGATCTGCAGGACGGTCTTAGGCGACCCCTGTGAAAGGGTCGTTCGACCGCCAAAGGGGTCGCGACCCACAGGTTGAGAACCGCTGGCCTAGAGGCTCTGAAGTCGATGTTTCTTTCGGGATTAACATCTGTTTTTAAAAATATGATTCAGGATTTGTTGAATTCACTCCATCATATTCCCTGAAAGGAAAACACCAGCGTATGACGCATGTATCCTTTTCCGTTTTCACTTGTATTATGTAAAATAAAGTTTCTTCGTTCTTTAAACATGGTTTTTTCTTTTACTTACAGCCAGAAACATTTGACTGATAATCCGTGTTTTGTTGCTTAAGTCGAAACTTGCATAAAATACAAGAAACAACGAGCAAGGATTAGAATGAGGATAATTTTACAACCGAGTAACAGGAATAAACCAACATGAGAGATGCATTCCAACGAAGATATAGTCTTTAAAGTTGGTCCTTGTTCACCATAGTAGATAGCATGGGGTGGTATTCCTATTTAATTTCTTTTAATCCTTTTATTTGGTCTGGAAGAAACTCTGTTTAATACCAGAATGTCTTTAGCATCGAACAAATTCCAGCCTAAAATTTTAACAAAGGGAGAGCCTGCCTCAAGCTCAAAGCCGTAGGCAGACAATGACATTTAATTAGAATTTATTGCTATCGTTTTGCTTTAGTTAAATTTACTTTTACAGTTTTACTCTATTAATGACAAATTATACTGTTTTTCTATTTGTGGCAATGCCAAAATTTCCACTTTTTAAGTAAAAAATGATTTAAGTTAAAGATAAATGTTGCCCTGACCAGTTTGGCTCAGTGGATGGAGCGTCGGCCTGTGGACTGAAAGGTCCCAGGTTCGATTCTGGTCAAGGGCACGTACCTTGGTTGCAGGCACATCCCCAATGGGAGATGTGCAGGAGGCAGCTGATCGATGTTTCTCTCTCATCGATGTTTCAAGCTCTCTATCCCTCTCCCTTCCTCTCTGTAAAAAAATCAATAAAATATATATATATTTTTAAATCATAAGTAAATATTAGTGCAGCTGGGAGGTGGATATGGTAAAAATTATGAAGGTGACGCAGAGGTAGCTGAAGTTTGGAAAACAGTAGCCTAGATGTTTAATAAGCCAGCAGGTAGAGGGGATACAGAGCCCTACATATGGCCACCTGGGTGGAAGGCGGCTTTGCAACGAGACTGTTTACTGGGATCTTTTATATTTCATCTCAGATGGATTTTCCAAGATCCATTAGTTCCGAATATGGCATTCTCAGTGTATCACAGCAATTCCACAGCGCCAGCCTCATCCTGGTCTTCCTGGATCAGCTGCTCCCTAGGTTGTGATACCTCCATGACAGAGAAGTGGAGGGTCACGCTCTTGTTTTGGGCTTTTTTATTACGATGATTACTTTCAGCACCTTCCCTTGCCATACCCTTTTACCCTCCACTCAGCTCAAACACTTATTAATTCCAGATTTTATTAACTCTGATCCCTTTAAAAGGAATCTTAGAAGTGTTCCTCTGCTCTAACACTACCAACCAAAGTCCTCTCCATCCTCCCTTCAGGGACCAACTCAAAAGCCAGTGTCTCCGGGAAGACTTCCCGAAGCTCACTGCAGTCAGGATTCCTCCCCTCTACGTCGCACCCCTCAAAGGCTCTAATAGCTGTATGTTTCACAAACGGCCCTGTGGATTGAGCAGACAGGGAACAAAGTGAGAATGAGGAGTTTGTCATGATTGCCTCCATCTTGTTAGTAAACACCCTTATAAAAGTGTTTAAATTGCATTGCACCATTATCAAACCATGAATTTAACTTACGTTGAAATAATCTTGTAATTATTATTTAAAGTGCTCTTTTGTCCTTTTTGTAATAATGTCAACTTTTCTCATTATTTTTTTCCCTCCAAAAATGGGTTAAAGAATCTCAGTAGTGGGAAAAATCTTGGGGCAGTACATTATAGTGAAAGGACGTCAATTTCACTCTCCACGGGGCCTTTGTTTCATTTTGGATTTTGGGAGACATTGAGAAAAGATTGTGTTACCTTCCTTAGAAACTCATTCCAGTTTTTTGCATCTTTTTTCCACAGGAAGTTATTCCTCCCATTGAACCCGAACCACTCCAAGCTTCAGTTTAATTTGTTTCTTATCATTTAAGTCTCATGATCTCCATGAGAAACAGCTGGTCACCATTCATCTCATTTGTTCCCACCACAGTCAACAGCCAGCCGTCTAAATATCCTTTGGAAAGCTCGCCCAACGCTTCCTTTCTTACAGAGAGGCAGAGGCATCCCACTCAGCAGGGTCAGTTACTAAGTCTTTCAACGATGAGCCCCGTGAACTCTTGTAAACAGAGGGTTCCTAAGATTACCGTTGAGAGGACAGTATTTCTAGGAGGAGAAATTCAAAGGACACTCTTACACAGGATTCGAGGAAGGAAATGGATCAAAGTTAGTTTGTAGAAAAAGAATGTGCCAAATTATGAATTCAAAGGAATGCCTGCAGGTCACTAATATTATGTGAAAAAAACAGATGTTGAGAGAGAGACTTCAGAAAGTTTACATTCTCGTGACCCCAGAAGTGATGTGGTTCCAGTACTCAGCTGAGGGTCCAACTGAAACTTAACTTGGGGCAAGCGCTGCACCTGGGCCCCCTGCCCACAGGACCAACTCCCACAGTGGTGACCTTATAATGAGGAAAAAATGCAGACAAATTAGTAAAAAGTAATTAGAGGTGGAGCCTTCCATAGTCTGCTGGGGAGAGAGATTGTGGGAGGAGTTGGGAGGGGGTTAGAGGAGATAAAGTATGAGGTCAGGAGAAGAGGGAACTGAGTTGCAGACAGGAGGTCAAGAGCTCGGGAAAGCACTGCCCGTTGCTCTCTCTGAGTGTGGGAACAGGGTAGACAATAAAACACAAGCCCAGCCTCCCTCTTCTAACCATGGGCCTCACTGACTGTGCTGACGGTATCACAGAAAAGTGGGAAGCTCACTTTCCTGGGGCCCACTGTGATTTCATTGGGGCTAATGCAATTGAAAGTTTACAGCTTAGATCACATGGCCTGCCCAAGAGAGTTGGGATTTCCCGAGAGAGAAAGAGAGAGAGAGAGAGCAGAGGAAGTAGAAATGAGAGTCAAAGCACCCTATCTAATAAAAGAGAAACATGGTAATTAGCTGTAGCTGTACGGCCACTACCCTTCCCATTGGCTAATCAGTGAGATATGCAAATTAACTGCCAGCCAAGATGGCGGCCGGCAGCCAGGCAGCTTGAAGTGAACAGGGAGGCTTGCTTGCTCCAGTGACGGCAGACTCCAACGTTCCCCACCTTACTTACCGGCCTCTCAGCAGCAACTCTAAGCAACTATGTTGCAAATATAGAAGCTAAACAAAACCCCAGAAACCTGCTTTAGTCAGCCAGGCTTCAGCCAGCCGGACCGCAACATTGTATCAAATACAGAAGGCAAACAAAGGCCAGAAACGTGCTTTCAGCAGCCGAGACCTCAGAGCTAAAGCTGGCCCAGAATAAAAAGAAAAAAAAGAGAAAAAGGAGGGGTTGGGAGCTTCAGTCACCCGCCAGACTGAAAACGGCCCTCAGCCCCTCACCCAGACTGGCCAGGCACCCCAGTGGGGACCCCCACCCTGATCCAGGACACCCTTCAGGGCAAACCAGCCGGCCCCCACCTGTGCACCAGGCCTCTATTCTATATAGTAAAAGGGTAATATGCCTCCCGGCACCGGGATCAGCGTGACAGGGGGCAGCGCCCAAACCCCCTGATCAGCCCTGCACTGTGTGTGACAGGGTGCAGCGCCCCAACCCCCTGATCGGCCCTGCTCTGTGGGTGATAGAGGGCGGTGCCCCAACTCCTCCCCCCCACGGGCCCTACTCTGTGTGTGATGGGGTAGAGCCATAACCTCCCCATTGGCCCTGCCCTGAGTGTGACAGTGGCGGCGCCCCAACCCCCCTATCGGCCCTACTCTGTGAGTGACAGGGGGGAGCTCCTCAACCCCCTGATAGGCCCTGCTCTGTGCGTGACAAGGGGAGCTCCCCAACCCCCTGATGGGCCCTGCTCTGTGCGTGACAGGGTACAGAGCCCCAACCCCCCTGATGGGCCCTGCTCTGTGCATGACAGGGGGCAACGCCCCAACCCCCTGATTGGCCCTGCTCTGTGCGTGACAGGGGGTGGTGCCGCAACTTCCCTATCGACCCTGCCTTGAGTGTGACAGGGGGCGGTGCCCCAACCCCCCAATCGGCCCTACCCTGAGTGTGACTGGGGGTGGCATCGCAACCTCCCGATCCGCCCTGCTCTGTGCATGACAGGGGGCAGCACCCCAACTCCCCAATCGGCCCTGCTCTGAGCCCAACCAGGGGCTGCACCTAGGGATTGGGCCTGCTCTCTGCCACCCGGGAACAGGCCTAAGCCAGCAGGTCATTATCTCCTGAGGGGTCCCAGACTGCGAGAGGGCACAGGCCGGGCTGGGGGACCCCCCTCCCCCGCCCCCCAGTGCACAAATTTTTGTGTACTGGGCCTCTAGTCTATATAATAAAAGCCTAACATTAGAGTGCAATGACCAGAATGACCGGTTGCTCTGACACACACTGACCACCAGGGGGCAGATGCTCAACACAGGAGTTGCCTTCTGGTGGTCAATGCGCTCCCACAGGGGGAGTCCTGCTTAGCCAGAAGCTGGGCTCATGGCTGGCGAGCGCAGCCAGCATCCACAGCAGTGCTAAGGAGCAGCGAGCCGAGTGATAAGGAGCAGTGAGCAGGCAGGCGGTAAGGAGTGAGGGGTCCAGGACTGCAAGAGGGTACAGGCCAGGCTGAAGGACCCCCTCCCCTACAGTGCACGAATTTCGTGCACCAGGCCTCTAGTATCAGCAATAAAAAGGTATACTGATAAGAGGAAATAAGAATGTGATCTATTATTTGTTGCTTGACAAAGTTATAGACTTAAACAGACTTCACAAATGTATTGCACTGATTTTTCTAACTTGCTTCAGGTTTTACCTAAGCATTGTAGGTAAACAATTATTGCATGTTTATTCGCTACCCTCAGATATTTATCAGGTGCTTCTTATTAGAAGGTAAGAGCGGTAAAGCTCTCAGAGCAATGCCTGGCACACAGACTGGGGTCAGGTTAGGCCATGTGTTGGCTGTTCTCACTGAATGTAATGCTCTGGGGTAGGGAGTGGGATAAGTGGAGAGCAAAGGCATGGGCTGGAGCCTGGAGATTAAATGTAAGGGCTCCATGGAAGGCAGTTCCGTAACTTCTCTAGGCATGAGTTCTACTGTGAGTGCCCAAGCGCTGAGCTTGACACCCGCCCATTTTCTCCGACCTTCCCTCTCCCTGATGGCCAGAGGCTTTCCTAAGAGGAGGTCACAGGCTGCATCTGTTCTCATCTCCTTCCTCAGCAACGTGCACAACCACCTTCCCCCAACACATACACACATGCACACACAGATACACACAGAGGCACACATACACGCACATGCACAGACACACATATATACACACAAACACACAGGGACACACACACACACACACATACACACACAGAGACCTCCATGCTATTGTAATAAGACTTTGGGAAGGTAAGATTTCCTGTCTGGAATGTTACCCGCGGCTTGTACAGTACTGGATGATGTAAATAGGATGGGTAGGGATAAGAAGTACTGAAATGTGTTAGGCAGTGCTTCAAAGACAGACTAATTTCACATATATTTTTATTTCTCAAGAGATAGCACCACGCTCACATGGACCCCAGTTTTTCCGGGAAAGCGAAGGTTACAGGCTTTAGAAATGCAGTGAGTTTGTGGCTTTAAAGCGTGTTTAATACCAAGAGCTGATTTCAGTGTGCAGCGCACCCAGACAGAAGGAATCTCCGCAGCCACAGTCGTGACGTGACGGGGACCCAGCGGCATCAGAGGAGCTCCATGACGGCACCTCTGGGGGGTGAAGACGATTGAGCACAAATGAACGAAACTGGGAGGAGAGCAGATCCCTGCCTCAGAGGGTTAATTTGGAGTGAAACCACACAGTGCGGTTCTGTAGCCAGACTCTGATTTAAAGCTCTGTGTAAAATGCTAGTTTTCCTGCTTTAATTATGGCCAAATAACGTGCAGGACTCCACACTATGGCTCTCTTATCTGAGCTGTAATATATATATATATACACACATACATACATACACACACACACACACTAGAGGCCCGGTACACAACAAATTTGTGCACTCGGGGGGTCCCTCAGCCTGGCCTGTGCCCTCTCGCAGTCTGGGACCCCTTGGGGGATGTCCACCTGCTGGCTTAGGCCCACTCCCCAGGGGATCGGGCCTAAGCTGGCAGTCAGACATCCCTCTGGCAGCCTGGGAGCCCTCGGGGGATGTTCACTTGCCAGCGGGGAGCAGGCCTAAGCTACACTCGGACAGCCTGGCTTGTGGCTGAGCAGAGCTCCCCCTATGGGAGTGCACTGACCACCAGGGGGCAGCTCCTGCATTGAGCGTCTGCCTCCTGGTGGTCAGTGTGTGTCATAATGACCAGTCATTCCCAATGGTTCTGCTGTTAGGGTCAATTTGCATATTACCTTTTATTATATAGGATATTGATTTCAGAGAGGAAGGGAGAGGGACAAAGAGATAGAAACATCAATGATGAGAGCGAATCATTGATTGGCCGCCTCCTGCACAGAATCGAAACTGTGACCTCTGGGCAGGCTGAGCTGTGTGTTCTGCTGCAGCCAGCACCCCCCATGCCCGAGGAGTGCCACTCTGTAGGGACGGGTTTCCAATCCCTTCAGGCCACAAGTTTCCCTTGGGGACCAGCTGAGAACAGACTTACTTTCTAGGGAAGTGCCTGAGTGATGCTTTCTGCCCGGGTGAGAAGCAGCAGGGCGGCTCCTCGCGGACCAGCCCTGCCCATCACTGTGGCTCCATTGCAGGGAAGCTACAATGAATGGATTTCCAGCAGCAATGACTTCTGTGAGCCTCGTAGGGTTATCTCATGAACAGCATCCTCGGACCTGTAAGTGACCTTGAGGGAGGCCCAGAGCTGAGCTCACTACACAATGTCAAGTCTAGTGGCTCCTGTGGAGGGCAGCTTTGCTCCCCTGCACCCCCGGGGCATCTGACAATACCTGCCAACATTTTTATTTCTCCGGCTTTGCAGAGGCCAGTGATGCTGCCCAGCGGAGAGAGACCTGCTCCACAGCGTCAGTATCCCGGAGGCTGAGAAACCACAGTCTGGAAACGCTGAATTTAACTTCTGTTGGTTTCTAGAAGATTCACACGAAGATCCTTTGTGCCCTCACACGGGTCACGTCTCCTCTCCTGGCCTCGGTTTCCTGTGTGGGTGCTGTCACTGTTCAAGGTCACTTCCAGTGCAGATGTTACTATGAGATGCTGTGATGCCCTCCCTTCCACTGCTGCCTGGTCTCCCTCCGTTCCGACCTTCTCACATGGCACTGCTGTTGGAAAAGTTGGATGGAAACGGAAATGGATTTTTTAATATTTACTCTCAGCAGTAGAAAATTATCGAGTTGCTGCTGAGACAGCACCATTACTAATTTAACTCTGTTGTGTGATGAATTTTAATATATGGAGAAGATTAAAGTCCTGGCACATTTTGTTATTGTTGACTCTATTATAGATGCCCTCATCCCCCCTTTTGCTCCCCTCTCCCCAGCCCCCCATAGGCCTTCACCACACTATTGTCTGTGCATATATGCATGGATAGTCTTTGTTTGATCTCTTCTAGCCCTCCCCCCACCCACCTCCCCTCTGAGACGTGCCAGTCTGTTCCATGCACCCAGGCCTCTGGTCTTATTTTGTTCATCAGTTTATTTTATTCTTTAGATTCCACATATAAGTGAGATCAAACAGGACATGCAGATGGCCAATAGACATATGAAAAAAAAAGCTCAAGGTCACTAATCATCAGAAAGAGGCAAATAAAAACGACAATGAGGGATCACCTTATACTGGTCAGAATGGCTACCATCAACAAATCAACAAACAAGTGCTGGCAAGGATGTGGAGAAAAGTGGGGCAGCCACTGTGGAAACAGTCCGGAGGTTCCTCAAAAAATTAAAAATGGAGCTGCCTTTTGACCCGGTGATCCCACTTCTAGGAATATATCCTAAGAAACCAGAAACACCAGTCAGAAAGGATATATGCACCCCCGTGTTCACCGCAGCACATTTACAATAGCTAAGACCTGGAAACAGCCAAGTGCCCGTCGGTAGATGAGTGGGTAAAAGGCTGTGGTACATTTACCTAGTGGGGGAAGAGTGGGGGTAATGAGAAGAGCTTAACCAAAGAATGTATATGCATATACACATTACCTATGGACACAGACAATAGTGTGGTGAAAGCTGGGGGTGGGGGGCTGCCTGGAGCAGGGCACAGGAGGCGGGTGGGGGACATCTGTAACACTGTCAACAAAAAGAAGAGACTTCAGCTGGCATCACAGCCCTGTTACCCCACAAGTATTGTCCACTCTTAGTGCCCATGGTAAAACGGTTCTGTGGACGTGACTCTGGCCGGTGAGCCCGTCGGCTGCAGCAGACGTGCCGTACGTAACCCTCTCTCACGCCCGCCTTTGCCGGTCGTACCCAGAGTCCCAGCTGCTGGGAAGAGCGGCTCCAAGAAAGCAAGACATCGGAACAAAAGGAGAAATCCCCTCCTCCCCACAAAAGACTCTTAAATAAAAAATAAAATAGAAAAGAAAGTGTAAAAATGTGTTAGAAACAGAAGGGAAAAAAAAGAACCCCCAGGAGGCCGAGTCCTGTGTGAGCGAGCGGCCGGCCACCCCTGCCAGGAAGCCTCCCGGGCTTTCTTTTCTTGCAGTTGAAGGGTCTCTGTAAGGCCTCGCATGGTTCTAAATATATTTAAAATTCAGGAGCAAAATCTTTCTAAAAATGGTTTCACCCACAGAAAAAAAGAACAGCGGAGTGTTTTTAGAGCTCTCTGGCCTTCTTGCAACAACAGGCTGGGACGGGCGGTGCCTGCGCTGAGGGATGGAGGCACAGCTGCTCCCTGGGTCCTGGGTCCTGTCTGTAATCTCAGCGTCTGACTCAGTTTACCCTGGACCCTGAGCTCGCAGCCACCGCCTCTGCTCCCCATCGCCGCCTGTACCATCATCTGCTCCAGGCAGCAAAGTCCAACTAAGCAGGGGTTCCGCACAGGGGCACACGGACAAGCCAAGGAAGACTCCGCTGATCCCCTCTCCCCCAACAGGTTTACGTAGGTGCACGTATCTCCAAACAACAAAGTAATTAATTTGCTTTTGGGGGGCTTTCTAAGAATGGGAATATGCATTCCGTGACTCACTGGTTTCGTTTTTCACCACTATGGCTTTTTGTTGTTATTTTAAAGTTATCTTTATTGTTGAAAGTCTTACAGATGCCCCCTTCGTTTGTTTGTGTTTTCCCCCCATTGGCCCCCTCCACCTTGTACCTGCCCCTCCCAGGCCTTCACCACTCTATTGTCTGTGTCTATGGGTTAGGCATATCCTATCTAATAATAGACAAACATGGTAATTAACCATAACTTCGCTACCCTTCCCATTGGCTAATCAGGGCGATATGCAAATTAACTGCCAACTAAGATGGCAGTTAACCACCAACAAAGATGGAGGCTAATTTGCATACTGCAGGCAGATCTTGCTGCGCCGCCCAAGGCGAGATCCTGGCCTGCCGTGTCTTGGACGGGGCGAGCGGCAGCATGTCCAAGCTGCTGTCCGCCCCAGCGCGGGATCCTGGCCTGCCGTGTCTTGGGCAGGGTGGGCGGCAGCAGATCTGAGCGGCCGCTAGCCCCAGCGTGGGATCTGGGCCTGCGGTTTCTTGGGCGGGGTGGGTAGGGCGGGCAGGGCGGGCAGGGCGAGCGGCAGCGTGATCTGTGAGAGGGCACAGGTTGGGCTGAGGGACCCCCCCCCCCTTCCCTGCCAGTGCACAAATTTTTGTGCACGGGCCTTCTAGTCTATATATATAAAAGCCTAAGCAACCGGTTGGACCGATGGACCGGTCCACCAGTCACTATGACACACATTGACCACCAGGGGGCAGACGCTCAACAGAGGAGCTCCCCCCTGGTGTCAGTCCACTCCCACGGCAGGAACACCGCTCAGCTGACCTAGGAGCGCCAGATGCCTGGCACGAGCCTCTCCCGGGACTGACTGCGCCCACAGCAGGCGCACTGGGACTGGGATGAGCAGGAGCCCAGCCGCCTGCCATGGTCCAATTCCTGCAGGCCACACGGAGGGACCCCTCCGGTGCACACACTGGGCCTCTAGTATGCATATAAGTTCCCCCATTAATCACTCCCTCCCCATCCCCGCCTTGCCTCTGTGATTCATGAGTCTCTTCCAGGCTTCTGTGTCTCTGGTTCTACTTTATTCATCAGTTTATTTTGTTCCTTAGATTCCACATATGAGAGCGATCATGTGATACCTTCCTCTGGCCATTATGTTTTTGCAAAGAGTATGGTTAGTTCTTTTTTTTTTTACTCTTTACAGTCTATCCTGGTGTGTGGATACACCTCACTTTATGTATAACATTCTTCTCTGGCTGAACTTTTGGGTTATCTCTTGCCCACTATTTTCCTTTTTCTTTCTTTCTTTTAGCAACAGTGGTGCTCTGCACATTCCTGCATGTGTCTCCTGGGGTACCTGGCAGGAGATTCCCCCAGGGCCCACCTGCTGCTGGTGCAGGAAGTCTGCGTACCCGCCAGCTTGTCTCCGAAGGGGCTGTACCAACTCAGACTCCTACCGCCACGTATGCATGTTCTCCCTATTCCAGACTTCTCCAGCCGTGGTCTTAGCGGACTCTCACTCCCTCCAGTCTGTGGCATATGCAGTATGTCTCTTATGGGATGAGTTTGCATTTTTCCTTCTGTGCTCAGCAGACTGAACATCTTTTCATACGTTTTAATAGTTTCCAGGTTCCCTTTCTTTTGAAATGCCTGTTCACGTCTGTCCTTTGTTCTCCTCTTCAATGATTGCTTTTTTTCATAGAGATGTGTAACAGGTTTGAATAGCAATCCTCTGTTGGCTCTATGTGCTGTAAACAGTTTATGGTGTTTTAAAAAACTGACTTTTTTGATGAAGATAAATTCTTTATGCTAATAGAGTCAAATTGATCAATCTCACCCTATATGGCTAATACTTATTTTTGTGTGTCTTATTTTAAAAACATCTTCTCTACTCTAAGAGAATACTGGTATCTTCCTATATTTTATTCTAAAAATTCTGTGTAGTATATTTGGGTGTCCTGTTGTGTAAAGTGTAATATAGCAAATTCTACTTCAATTTTTTCCATACAGATACTTATTGCCCTCACATTTGTTTAATAATCCTTCCTTCCTCAGCGCCTCACAGCGCCACCTCTATCATATGTCAAATTTCTCGATAAGTGTGAACCTGTTTCTGGGCTTTCTAGGCTGTTTCAATGGTCAAGTGACTCTCCTGCACCTCCTGCCACAACCATGAATGGAGCTTCATAATATACCTGCTTCCTGGGTATCAGGTGGGACAAGTCCTCCTATTTCATTCTTATTCAGGAGTCTCTTCCTTATTTTTTAGGCTCTTGTGATTCCCTATAAAATTATTGAGTGAAATCTCATTAAATCTGTAGATCAAGTTGGAATTAACAATATTGCAATATTAACTTTCTTTTCCAAGATCTTTCCTAATATGTTTTAACAAAGTTTTAAATTTTTTCTGTCACATGCTTGCATATCTATTCTTACATTTGTTCATAGATACTTTATATTTTTTGCTTCTATTGTAAATGGTATGTTTAAAAAATTATTTATTATTACAATTTCTATGTATTACTGGTATCTAGAAATCCAATTAATTTTAGTATAATTGATCTTATATTCAGCCACCTTTTTGAACTCTATTGTTAATGTTAAGACATAAATTCTTTGGGGTTTTATGTGTAGTCACTCATCTCTGAAAGAAAAAAGACACTTTTTCCCATTCTTACACCATTCTAATATCTTTCGTTTCATTTTTTCTCCTAGTGACCTTAAATACAGTGCTGACGAGAAGCGGTGATGGAAGTCATCTTTGTCATGTTTCTGACTTTAGAAGACATATGTCTAACATTTTGTCATTAGGTTAATGTTTCTTATAGGTTGCTGTCATATACTTTTTCTCCTCATTAAGGAAGTTTCTATTTCCATTTTGCTAACAATTTCAAATATTAATTATTTTTAATTTGTTAAGTTTTTTGTCTATTAAAATAATCAAATAGTGCTTTCCCTTTAATAAGGTAATATGGTGAATTACATTTATTGATTTTTTAAAAATATATATTTTTATTGATTTCAGAGAGGAAGGGCGAGGGAGAGAGAGATAGAAACATTAATGATGGGAGAGAATCATTGATCGGCTGCCTCCTGCAGATCAAACCCACATCCCAGGCATGTACCCTTGACTGGAATCGAACCTGGGACCCTTCAGGTCCCAGGCTAATGCTCTATCCACTGAGCCAAACCAACTAGGGCCATTTATTGATTTTTTATGTAAAATAATTCTTGCATTCCTGGAATAAATTAAATTTGGTTGTAATGTATTATTTGGATTTGGTTTGGTGTCTTTTGCTTGCAACTTTTTGATCTGTGTTCATAAGTGTGATTGGCCTCTACAATTGACCCTTGAACAACATGGAAGTTAGGGGCACCAACCCCACCACAAAGTCAAAAATCTGCGTGTAACTTTTGACTCCCCAATAACTTAAGTTGTCTCTTGGTATCTGTGGAGAATTGGTTCCAGGACTTCCACGAATACCAAAACCCACAGGTGCACAGCACCCTATCAAACGACATAGAACAATACATACAGCTGGCCCCACATCCACGGACTCCCAACCAATGAACACAGCAGCACAGGTATTTATTGAAAACAATCCTATATAATAAAAGGCTAATATGCAAATCGACCGAACAGTGGAACAACCGGTCACTATGACATGCACTGGCCACCAGGGGGCAGACGCTCAATGCAGGAGCTGCCCCCTGGTGGTCAGTGCACTCTCACAGGGGGAGGGCCGCTCAGCCAGAAGCCCTGAGCAGTGCTCACAGCTGGCCAGCACAGCAGCAGTGGCAGGCGCCTCTCTCACCTCCACTGCAGTGCTAAGGATGTCTGACTGACGGCTTAGGCCTGCTCTTGGACTGTGAGAGGGTGCAGGCTGGGCTGAGGGACCCACCCGAGTGCACAAATTTCAGGCACCGGGCCTCTAGTACGTGTATAAACAGCACAGTTCAAACCCATGTTGTTGAAAAACTAACTGTATTTTCCTTTTTCGTGCTCTTTTTGTCTGGTTTTTGTATCCAGATTATAATAGTCTCATAAAATGTTTCATTGTTATCTTCCATCCAGTGCTGCTGATGGGAAATCTGATACCATCTTCCTAGGCCCTCTTTCATGTCTCTTCTCTGGAAGTTGAAAGGATTTTCTCCTATTTATCGATACTCTAAAATTTCAGCACAGGGTGTCTAGATGTAAGCATGTTGTTCTCAATCCTGGTGGGAATGCAGACTGGTACTGCATCTGTGGAAAACGTATGGAGTTTTCTCAAAAAATTATGCCGTGACCGGTGTGGCTCAGTGGATAGAGTGCCGGCCTGCGGACTGAAAGGTCCCAGGTTCGATTCCGGTCAAGGGCATGTACCTTGGTTTCGGGCACATCCCCAGTGGGAGGTGTGCAGGAGGCAGCTGATCGATGTTTCTCTCTCATCGATGTTTCTAACTCTCTATTCCTCTCCCTTCCTCTCTGTAAAAAATCAATAAAATATATATTTAAAAAATTAAATATGGAACTGTCACTTGACCCAGTGATCCAACTTCTAGGAATATATCCTAAGAAACCCAAAACACCTATCAGAAAGGACATATGCACCCCTATATTCATAGCAGCACAATTTACAATAGCCAAGATTTGGAAACAGCCTAAGTGCCCGTCAGCAGATAAGTGGATTAGAAAACTGTGGCACATCTACACGATGGAATACTATGCTGCTGTAAAAAAGAAAGAGCTCTTACCATTTGCAACAGCATGGATGGACCTGGAGAGCATTATGCTAAGTGAAATAAGCCAGTCAGTGAAAGATAAATATCACATGATCTCACGCATGTGTGGAATATAATGAACAACATAAACTGATGAACAAAAGTAGATCCAGAGACATAGAAGGTTGGACAAACAGACTGTCCAACCTCAGAGGGAAGGCAGGGGAAGGGAGTGGGTAAGATTTCAACCAAAGGACTTGTATGAATATAAGCCTAACCAATGGACACAGAAATGGGGGTGCGGGGTGAAGGCCGGGGCTGGTGGGCATGGGTCGCCTGGGAGAGGACAATGTGAGGAAAAGGAGACATATGTAACACTTTCAACAATAAAGAATTTTTTAAAACATTAAAAGTGTTTTTGTTCTCAGTGGTGGTGGTGTTTTGTGTTATTTTTGGAATTGGGGGAAAAAAATCCTACTTGGTGCTCAGTGGGCTTTTAGCAAAAGAAAACGCATCTTTCATCATTTTGGGAATTACCGCCTACTGACTAGTGCCTCCCTCTTCTGTCTTTCTGGAATTCCATCGAGGCCAAAATTGGGATGTGTGGATCTTGACTATAATACAGGCAGCACCCTATCGTGTGCTGATACATCACAATATCAGAAGAGGTCTTAACTTTTATCTTTTTGTTCAGGTTTGCTACCTTTTACTGAGTCCTGTGAGAGTATTTTGTCTTGATCATAAGTTCATTAATTCATTCTTCAGTTATCTGATTCTTCAGAAATTATTCTCCACAAAATCAGTAAATCACCATATGAAGGTCACTAGCTTATTCAAAGAAACTCTAAGACTATGTGAAATAAATCCAGCTACAAGCTGTTTATAAGAGAGCTATTTATAAAAATAATTTAGGAAGTTTGAAAATTAAGGGATCAAACAAATATCAGAAGCTATGGGAATAGAAAATTATAATTACCATTTATTTTTATTTCATTCTTGATTAAATGGCAATTTAGTGAAGAATCTTGAAAGTAAGGGAGACCATTAGCAGATGCCCTGACAATGAATGCAAATTGCTGAATTAGCCATTACCTCCAGTGATATGAATAAATCTAAAAACTGAAAATAATTTCAAAAGGTTACTTTAAGGGCACTAAGAAAATTAGCATTGGCCAAGTTAAGGTGAAGATCCTTTTTTGTCGGGTTTAAGCTTGTTGTGTGTGTTGCCGGCATAAAAATTGAGTTTCTAAGTCTGTCTACAACAAGCAAAGGGGTTTCTGATACCATTGAACGGCTTGTTCTAATCATCCCAAAGGTGGTGAACTATGACCTTGAGACCATGAAGAACTAGTGAGGTCTGCTGTAAGGTCAGACTTGTTGGAATATTTATCATAGGAAACATGCTTGCTCACCTTATACTGTAAACTGGTTTAGGAATAAGTTTTAGTCACCAATCTTGGAATAAATAGCCCACTACGGTATCTCGTTGTTGCTGCTAGGACTACCTCAACCCTTATGTCAAAGACGGGCAGATGTTGTCAGTATTGAGAATATACATAAAGGAGGTACTTTCTTAAAAAACAGCTGAAGTAAATAAGTAACTTTTAAAAAAATAAGTATAAAGACATATTTTTACAAGTAAATAAGCAACAGGTTAACTTTTAAAATATTTTATTAATTTACATTTAAATAGATAATACATACTCAAAGTTCCGCTTTATGAGTTTTACATGAGGCTATACCGAGGTTTGGCTTGGGCCTCAGTACTGTGGATGCCAAGAGAGCAAATACCTATTTAGGGGTCATTTATTATTTTACCCCAGGGGTGTTTCCGAAATTGTTCTGTGTAAAGTGAAAACTGAGATGCGGTGGAAATTCAGAGGCCATTTTGTTATCTTGAAAGCCGGTTTCGTTGTTCCAATGCTACATTTTGAGATCCAACATCTCATGACAATTTTTTTCTCAAGTAGGCATAGTAGGAATAAAAAAATGTAAGTAAGGGTTACCATCGGAAGTCTGTCTATAGACTTCGTGGGGTTGCCTCACTGAGATGCACCGTTACCACTGACCAGACCGCCAAGTCCACGAGTTGAAGAGAAGAGAAGTTCTCATTTCAGCTGCTATTCAGGAAGAAGGCAGAATTAATAGTGCAGTGGCAATAGCACCATTAGCAGATACGTCCAGATCCGGCCCAATGAGTCTTACTCCTACACTAACTTCCGTCGGGAGAATGGAACTGTTTGGTATTTAAAGGGTCCAGTATCATTTCCCATAGCTGCTCACAGTGCTGAGAAAGAATTATTGTCTCTGCACTGTATCATCTACTTGTAAATTGTGACTAATGCATTTTTCTAATAAAGTTGTAATTATAGCAACAATTCAAATCTGTTTTCATGTACTTAGGTACTTAGATCCCAGAAGGTCATTGTGTGACGGTGATACTTTGCTTCAGCCTTGAGCTTAGCCACCTATGGATTTCTCACAGCCAGCCATTTGGCCAAAATGTGGCCAAAATGTGGAGTTTGTACATCCCTAGTTTCCTGTGTTCTCTTCTTGTATTTTGAATGCAAATACAAGCAAATTCTTGACTATCTTCTTATTTTTCCCTTTAATATATTAGCTTCAAAATACAAAGGCAAACACTAACTAAAAGAAAGCTGTTGTAGAATATCATGTCAGTCATGGTAGAATTCAATGAAAAGCCTTATAAGGGCAAAAAAAAAGATATTTTATACTGGCAAGAGGCATTATTAACCAATGAAAATAGCCATGAATTGGCTAAAATATGACTTCAAAATACTAAGTAAAAGTTTTTTTTTTTAAATATATTTTTTTTATTGATTTTTCACAGAGAGGAAGGAAGAGGGATAGAGAGTTAGAAACATCGATGAGAGAGAAACATCGGTCAGCTGCTTCCTGCACACCCCCCACTGGGGACGTGCCCACAACCAAGGTACATGCCCTTGACCGGAATCGAACCTGGGACCTTTCAGTCCCAATGAAAATAGCCATGAATTGGCTAATAATATAGTTTCAAAACACTAAGTAAAAGTTTACAAAGCTACAAGGAATGATGGATTCATAATCCTACCATGAGACTCTCACATACCTCTCAGAAAAGACAGAGGGAGTAAACAAAGTGTAAATAATAAAATAGAGAATGTTGGATGATCCACCTGCCAAACTTGCTCTAGTAGATACGCATAGAGAAAACATTGTACCCAATAAAGAAAGACAGCACATTCTTTTCAAGTATCCTTAGAGCATTCCCCAAAATTGCCCATGTATTGATGAAGGAAATAACAAATCCAAAGGCTTATACTTCCTAGGCTGAATTTACTGACCCCAAGGCAATACCATCGGAATCAGTAACAAAAACATATTCAGAAAATCCACAACTGTAAATCAAAAAACTAAACATACATCTAAATATTGGCTGAAAAAGAAAGTCAAAATGAAAAACTCAAAGGATTCAGTACAGAACAACACTAAAAGCTCTAACTATAAAAGGTAATGAAGTAAATGAACTAAGCTTTCAACTCAAGATGCAAATATATGGCCCTGGCCAGTGTTCTCAGTGGTTAGAGTGTTGGCCCACACATCAAAGGGTTTCAGGTTCGATTCCCAGTCAAGGGCACGTACCTGGGTTGCAGGTTCAATCCCCAGCCCGGTCAGGATGCATGCAGGAGGCAACCAATCGCTCTCTCTCTCTCTCCCTCTCTCTCCCTACCCCCTTCCACTCTCTCTAAAAATCAGTGGAAAAAATATCCTTGGGTAACAACAACAAAAAGTGCAAATATATGCAAGAAGTAAGAACTTAGTGAAACAAAACAAAAAGTTAACCAATAATTAAAATAAACTAAAAGAGAAATAACACTAGGACAAAAGAAGGAACCACAGATACAGGGGAAATTTTAGGTTCTAAGAGAATAATCATATTATTCAATTACTTCTACAATTTTGTAGAAAAATATAAATTTCTAAGACTGGCTCAAGAAGATCCAGAAAAGTGAGTGTTAGAAACTGGTTGACCGCCTCTCTGCTCTGCCCTCCCACCAATGGTGCCAGGACCGTGTGTAGGTCACTCTCACCGGGCCTCGAGGGAACAGCCAGTCCTTTTTATCCAGCTGTTTAGGTCAACGTAGGCAGCCACATAATTCATTTTATGAGGCATAACCCTGCTCAAAACAGCTCTCAAAGAAACAATAAGCAAATATCCTATATGGATATAAATATTAAAATATGCAAAAATATCAATAAACTAAATCATAGAAAGCATTAAAAATGGGATTAGTGTCTCTTGAAAATAAGACAAGTAGGTTTGTCCCAGGAATGCTAATAAGTTTCAGCATTTGATAAGATTTGAACCAATGTAACTCAGAAGAGATTAAAGGAGGAATTCATATAAACTTCTCAAGAGAAGCCCAAGAAGCTTTTGATTAAATTCAACAGCCATTTATGAACTCTTATAAAACCAGGAAACAACCTTGATAAAAGTTAGCTGCCGAAACCCAACAGTGACGCCATACTTAACGGAGACAGGGCTGGGACTGGGAGAGGCAGCTACGTACCCCAGGCCCAGTGTGTGCGGGGCACCAACAACGCAGTAACAAGAGAAATAGCATTACTGGAGCCGACACAGACGCCTTTAGTGTTGTTGTTTTTCAATGATAACCCCCCCCCCAGAGCATTTATGTTTTTAAATACTGAAAAATTAAAAAGCTGATGTATTAAAACTCAATATTATTTTAAATTTAAATATTCCATTTACAACAAAACCAGAATTTTACAAATTTACTTTCTTAGTTTTAATGAAGTGAACATACCAGTAACATTGTCAAAATCTGTTTCTATTTTCCATTGAGAGAATGACTATTTTTAGAATTTATCTTGGCCAAGTGATGATCTTAAATAACCACTATTAGGATAAAAGATTGGGCGCAGTACTTCTAAATTAATAAAAGGGGGGAAATATCCAAGAAAAATTGAATAATTATTGTGAATTCAGAAAAGAAGGAAAGAACAAGAAAACTGGAAGAGGCATCAATAAGATGACAAGAATCTGGTTATACATATTAATCCTGTATAATAAAAGGCTAATTTGCAAATTGTCCCTTTGACTAGGAGTTCAACTGGGAGCTCAACCAGGGGGTGGGGCCAGCCAGCCAACCCCCCCTCGGCCCAAGCCGGTCCAGCCCAATTGGCCCCAATGGGGGTAGGCCGGCCAGACCCCACTCGTGCACGAATTCGTGCACCGAGCCTCTAGTTATATAATAACTGTAAAGTGGCTAATTTCTTGATTAAAAAAGATTGTTAGACTGAGTAAAAAAGATATTGTGCGTGTGCTACTTGCAAGACATGCTTATAACTAAGAGACCCCTTAACATTGTCAGTTGATTGACAAAGAATATCAGTAAATATAGACAAAAAGAAGAGAACAGGGTGGCAGGGATACGTTAGAAAAAGTAGAGTTCACAGGAAAATGCACTAACTGGGAAAATGCAGTAGAATTCCGCTAACATAGAAGTTAGATATACAGCAACACCTTGACTTAGCTGATATATTTAAACTCTACAGAGGGTTTACGCTCTCCTCCAATGCCCAGGAAACATTTCATTAAATAGTCACACATACGGGGGGAAAAAAGACACATGTAATACTTTCAACAATAAAGAATTTAAATAAAAGTAAATAAATAAATAAATAAATAGTCACAAAGAAAAGTCCAATGAATTTTCAATCCAAACAGGCCGCATTCCCTTATCACAATGTAATAAAGTGAGAAATTTACAATAAAAAATGAGCGAGTACGGAAGACAGGGAATTTAAAAATACCGTACTCTGCTAAATAACTCTCGGACTAGAGGCGGGGAGATCAACACTAAAGTCACAAACTGCTGCCCGCCTGGTTCTGTGTGCCAAGCTCTCCTCCGGGCGCCGGGAACACGGCCGTGCAGTTGGAGCTGCTCAGAAAAGCCAGCGACAAGCAAATTAACCAGAAAGTGTCTGCAGTGAAAGGCGAATGAAGGGAACTCAGTGGTGAAAAGTAAAACACAAACAGAGGGGCTGGTGGTCAAGAGGCTGCTCTGAGGGTAGGAGGCCCCATGCAAACTGGTGGGCAGCCCGGACAAGAGAAGGAACAGCTCACGAACACCCTGCGTGGGGAGCAGTGTTCACGGGACCAGCGGCCTGGGTGCCTCAAGCGAGTGCAGGACAGATGGCTGGAGAGGAGATAAAGCGCACGTCACAGCCGCTTGCCGGAGCTCAGGTTTTCTGTACATGGGCCCGGAAGCTCCTGATGAATTTTGAGGTATGGGGAGTAATGTGATGTGATTTATATTTTTAAAGAGCTCTGCTGGTGGAAAACAAACTTGAAGCTGAAGCAGCGGGGGAGGGAGGGAGGGAGGGAGGGAGAGAAAGAGAGATGGGAAGAGAGAGAGAGAATGAAAAGAGATGGTGCTGCTATTTAGAGCACTTTGGAATTTTAAATAGCTCAATAGGAGACTGTCTTCATTCATGATGCAGCAATGATCATGAAGGACCTCAGGGTGTGCCTCAGGTGTCGCTCAAGAAGGAGGAGCTGATGGACTGGGTTTGAAAATAAAGAAGAAGAAAAAACCATTTAACTGGAGAGCAAGGGCTAAGCTTTGTCACTTCAGCTGTCAGAGAGCAGGAAGGTGGACAGGGGGTGCCGAGGAGGAGGAAACTGGGAGAACTGTCCCTTGCAGGCAGTGAGGGCCAGTTTCAGAATGGATGGGAGTGATGGGCTTCTGCTTCATCACGTAAGGTGAGGGCGAAAAACAGGGGCCCCTGGGTTTGGCTGGATGAAAGTCGCCGGAGAGTTTGATAAAGGTGGTTTCAGTACAGTGTGGGCAAAACGCCTGGCGAGAAGAGAATGCCGGGGGGGGGGGGGTTGGGAGGGGGCTGGGAACAGTAAACATGAACACCACTTTGGAAATATTGCTAAATGAGAGCAGAAAGATGGTGAGGTCGCCAGAGTCCAGGCCAAGGACTTTCCTTAAGATCTTCCAGCTGTTCATATTGTTGGGCTATATTACACTAGGGGCCCAGTGCATGAATTTGTGCACCTTGAAAGGAATTGTGGGCCATGAGGCTGCAGTGGATATAGGGGCGGGTCTCAGCCCATCCTCTGTGTCCCCGCCTGGCCCCTCCCACCGCAGCCCCTGGTGCCTGTCTTCCGGCAGCCCCGCTCCCTCCACCACCGCTGCTCCCACATGCTGACGCTGATGGCAACAGCCCCACTTGCACCCACTGATGGGGCGGAGCAACTGGGGCCAGCCCCAGCAGTGGGTGTGAGCGGGGCCAGGGCCCTCAGCAGGTGCCAGTGGAAGCTGCTGCCCCAATCACCCCCCAGGAGCAGGGGGAGGTGGAGAAGCCCTCAGGGGTGATCAGGGCCTGCAGCCACCACTCACACCCACTGACAGTGCTGAGCCATCGGGACCAGCGCTGGGCACTGGCAGAGGGTGTGAGTGGCGGCTCCAGCACCGGCAGCGGGTGCGAGCGGGCCTGGCACCAGCAGTAGGCACAAGCCCTGGGCAGGACCACAGTGCATGGGAGCAAAGAATGTTCAGTAACCACCAGAGGCTGATCAGCGCACATCATAGCAACTGGTTGTTCAGTTGTTCCGCTGTTCAGTCTATTTGCATATTAGCCTTTTATTATATAGGATGGGAATACAGATAGGACAGAAACTGATAAAGTTATCTAAAGTCGTGATCACTAGATTATAATATATCTAATTCTATGGGATTGGGGTAAAGCAGAACCCAAAAGAAAATATTTTAGTATTTAAATAGTATTATTATTAAACATAAATAAGAAACAATGAAATGAATTAAGTACTAAACCCAAAAAGCTAAAAGAGAGAGAGAGAGAGAGAGAGAGAGAGAGAGAGAGAGAGAATAAACCAAAGGGAAAAAGCAAAGTTTTAACTAAAGATAAATTTAGAAATTAATTAATAAAAAAAGAGCCAATAGATTAAATCAAGAGCTGGTTCTTTTAATATCCTCGAGTGAGGATTAATGACAACAACAAAATAGCAAGCATCTGGGTGCGTTTTATGAAGCCGACAGAGATGCAGACACACACACACACAGTGAGAGTTCATTCTCATGACTAAGACACACACAGTGCTTACTGTGTGCGGGCACCTCCACTCGGGTTACATAAACTAACTCGTTTATTTGCATGTATTATGTAGCCGCGTCTCCTTACGTACATTGACTCATTTATTCTTCACAGCAATCCTAATGCTGTCATTTTATAAACAAAGGAGACACAGGAGGGAGGTTAAGTGACTTGCTCAAAGCTTTCCACGCTGTGAGTTAGGGGCAGGTAGTTAACAGTAGAGCTGGAATATGAGCTCAGGCAAGCAGTGCTGATTCAACATTAGGAAGCCTAGTCATCCCATCCATTACATACAGAAGAAAGGAGGGAAATTGCATCATCAGACTCACTAATGCCAACCAGGCACCTGATAAAGTTCAGTTTCAAATTAGCAAATGGGAAAAAAAAATCATGGTGAATGAGCAATAGAAGGGAACTTTCCTATGTCAGAGAATGCGCAGTGAAGCGAAAGTAACAGTAAAACGCTAGCTGCCTTCCCACCAAAACCGAGACACGAATCATAAGTTTTCTCAAATGAAATGGCAAGCTCTACAGTTACTGAGGGATAGAGAGGACTGTGTGTGTGTGTGTACACAAAGGAATACCTACATTGCACACACATTATGTATCTGTTTTTGAAAATGAACAATTGGAATCCTGGGTTATTCTTCTCTCTATATTGTGAGGCTACAGTTTTTTGGTGGGTTTTTTTGTTTTGTGTTTGTTTTGTTTTTTAAGCATATGCTTTGCCTCAGGCTTTCCTTTAACAAATTTTTATTGATTTTTAGAGAGAGAGGAAGGAAGAGGAGGGAGGGAGAGAAACATCATGGATTGGCTGCCTCCTGCATGCCCCCTACTGGGGATCGAGTTAGAAATCCAGGCATGTGCCCTGATAGGGAATCAAACCAGCAACCTTTCTGTGCAGGAGATGGTGCCCAACCAGCTGAGCCACAGGCTGGCTACAGTTTTGATGATGACACAGCTATTACTTCTTTGGGATGTCTTTAAGATTTAGTGGCCTTTTGTCCATTTAGATAAAGGAAGCAAACAAAAGAAAGCAAACAATAGAAAGATCATCTTCCCGCCCTAACCAGTTTGGCTCAGTGGATAGAGCGTCAGCCTGTGGTCTAAAGGTTCCCAGGTTCGATTCCGGTCAAGGGCATGTGCCTGGGTTGCGGGCACATCCCCAGTAGTAGGTGTGCAGGAGGCAGCTGATCGATATTTCTCTCTCATTGATGTTTCTAACTCTCTTTTTTTAAAAAAAAAAAAAAAAAAAGAAAGGTAATCTTCCCAATTAATGTTTTTAGAATTTCATGATCCATTCCTCATATCAGCCAACCCACAATGTCCCTCACCTTCTCCCTCAGCCCCAACTCCTAACCCAGACAATGGTGGTTGGTGGGATGATTCAGGTTTCCAGATTTAGCAAATAAAAACATACAACATGGAATGGACACCCAATTAAGTTTGTATTTCAGATAAGCAATGAATTATTTTTTTAGTATAAGTATGTTCTTTGTGATATTTAGGACATACTTACACTAATAAAGGATTTATCAGAAGTTCCAATTTACCTGAGCATCCTGTATTGTATCTGGCAGACCCATGGCGGACCCCAGGTTTTAATACGGGATCATGCCTTTCTTAAGCAATGGTCAGCTGCAAGACTGAAGACTTTTCAGGACCAAGTTTTCCTATCTTACACAAATTATATCCATAAGTTCCATTTACACGGGAATCTGAGCTACCTAGTCTTTTTTTATCACTGTCATACATAGATATAAGCTCTTCAACATGGACTTGGCTATAGTTAGATTGTACTATAGTCCCGTCCACTAACCAATAAGTAGGCAAGTCCATTGAGTGTGTGGCTGGAGCAAGTCGGAGAAAGGGTGTTTACTAGAGGCGTTGATAGGAAGAATGGAATTGCAGCAGGTGGGCTGCTCCCAGGCTCCACAGAACGGTAGGTGCTCCTTTCTGAAGCACCTATTAAAGATAAAAGGGGACTGTGTCCTCAGGTGGCCAGAGTGTTTATGTGTAATCATCACATTTTACAGGCTCGAGCTTCCCAGGGCTCATCTGTAGACATTTCAATAATTGCTCATTTGAAAAAAGTGCCTTATTTGTCCATGAACTAACTCTGGGAGTTGACACCATGAAATTTCAGGGAAGGAGTGTCGGTTTTCACCACAGTAAGACCTGAACTCAATCCAGGTTCTACTCCTTCTTCCAGGATGATTTTTTTGACATATATATTTTATTTTAAAATGTTTCAAACACACAGAAAAGTTGAGAGAATGGAACTCAAAACTCTTATTCCTCATCCAGATTCACTAAGTCTTAGTAGCTTCACCCTACCTTCTCTCTCTTCTCTTCTCTTCTCTTCTCTTCTCTTCTCTTCTCTTCTCTTCTCTTCATCTTCTCTTTTGCCAAATTATTATTATAGACTGCAGACATTGTCAGACCACATTTTACCTCTAAGATGCTTCGGAGTGCATCTCCCAAGAGCAAGGACATTCTAGTAACCAACCACAGCACTGTCATCACACATAAGAAAATCAATATCAATTAAATGACATCGTTCAGCATACTAGTACAGCCCATACTCCAATTTACTAAGAAATGTCCATGATGGCTCCACAGCCCACCCCGCCCAGTATCCATCCAGGTGCATGCGTTAAATCTGCCTCTTTGCACATACTGCTCCCTCCATTCACAACAGTTCTCTACTTCTTTTGGTTTTTCCCACAACATTGAAGTCTTTGAAGAGGCCAGGCTAACTGTTTCGGGAGATCGTACCACATTCTGGAGTCTCCGGATTCTTTATGAAAAATTTCCAGCATGGACCCAGTGAGGCAATGTTTCATATCTGCTAGCACAATGTGTCAGGAGACACAGAAGCCGTCAGGCCAGGCTGTCCCACTGTAGTTAGTAAGTAATTTGAGGGGTAATCATTTGATATCTTGTCAACATTCCATGCCTTGGTAAATCGGGACCCCATGGCTTAACTATCCTATGTAATAAAAAGCTAATATCCAAATTGTCCCCTCGGGAGATCGACTGCTCAGTATGACGTGCACTGACCACCAGGGGGCTGTGGGGAATGAAGGAAGGCCCCAGCCAGCAGCCAGAAGGCCCCGATTAGCCCTGATTGCCAGCCAGGCCTAGGGACCCTACCCATGCACAAATTTCATGCACCAGGCCTCTAGTTCCTTCATAATGCAGGGCTGGCCCAGCTACCGTATTGTGTTACAGATGGTGATTCTCTACTCTCACCTTCTACAATCCAGTGGTGGTTTTTTAATCATCCCTTACACACTCATTAGCTGTCATTCTCCTGTAGAGAAGAACCATTCCTATCTCCCACCTCTTCTCCTATCACCACAAATCCGTGATCTCTTTAATTCCATGTGTTATAATCCATTACCAACATTTTTCTTTTTGATGCTGGAATTGCCCTAAATTTGGTCAGTGGGTGGCACTTCATGCTGGCTCCTGGGTCCTTTAATCTTTGAGCATTTCTTTGCTCTGGCACAAAATGCCCCAGGCTCACCTTATATTTTACCTGCCTCAGGCCAGAAATCTTCCAGTTTTCCAAGGAGATCTGGTTCCTTTTAATGGGAAATAAGTTCCAGAAGTCAAGATCAGAATTCTGAACACAATTAAAACAGAAATGTTATTTTTCCCCAGGCCTTTTCACTGAAAAAAACATATAGTTATTTAATATATCATGAAACCATGAGTTTATACTAACATGTACAATTGAAATCCAACATTATAGGATTCTTTTTCTTTAACTTCTTCTTTGTATCTCTGTTTCCCTCAGTGAAAATCAACTGAGGTTTCCATAGTAAAATATTTAATCATTAGTTCTACCCAACATAGAATAGTTTCAGAATTACACCACCAGTGCTACCACCAATAACAAACCTAGTAAGTGAAATTGTACAATTATCTGCAGTGTCCTTGCATATCCTACAATGGTATATAATCTAGACAGTGTGCTAACATTTACTTGAATTCACTTTTTCTACAGAGATAGGTTTTTAATTTAGTGTACTGCTAAAATCATTTGTTTCTATTTGTACAAATGTGCTTGATTTTTCACTCATTTTTTTGGTTGATTTTTCTTTGTTATATATTTTAAATATATGAAATAAATATCAAAAATATAAGTCTTTGTTTTACTATGGTTGCAAATATCAAAAAATTTCTATATGTGACACGGCACCAGAGTGAAGTTAGGATTTTTCAAAATGCTGACATGCTGAGCTCAAAAGGTTCGCCATCACTGTTCTATAAAAATAAAAGCATAATATGCTAATTAGACTGGACGTCCTTCTGGACAAAGCTGCCGCGGCAGGGGCAGCGGGGCCGGCAGGCGGGGGCTGTGGCCGAGGTGGCAGAAGCCCCTCCACCATTGTTGCGGCGGGCGGGAACCGGGGCCAAGGTCCTTGCACGAATGTTGTGCATCAGGCCTCTAGCAGGTAATAACAAACTTAGAGGCCTTAAAGATCATTAGAGGCAAATAGTGTTTATCTCATATTTCATCTATAATTGCTTGGTGGTGACTTCTGGAGTGTTATGTTAAGAATGATTAAGATGACAAATCTTTGTTTAACAGGTTAGAATACTTGATTGATAAGTTAAACTTACTATGGGCATGAGTGTGAGGAATACACACATATTTCCTGTCACTAATTTGGTTTAATTCATTGATTTTTATAATTGAGGAACTGAGGGCAAAGAGATTGGAATAGTCTATAGAAGATACAGTAAATCAACATCAAGGTCAAGATGAAAAACTAGAATTCCTAACTCCAGTATCATCAGTATCATCAGTATCCTACTTCTTCCATTGTACCACAGCGTTCTCTCTCTCTCTCTCTCTCTCTCTCTCTCTCTCTCTCTCTCTCTTTCTCTCTCTCTCTCTCTCTCTCTCCCTCTTGGGATGGGGATTGCCTTGTGTGGTATTTAAGTTGTGGGAAATCGCCAGCCATGTCCACAGGGGTGAGCCTCCCATGTTTGTACAGCAGAACAACCTTTCAGTCAGCTCCTGTCCCTGGACATTGTGGGGTTAGAGGGGAAGCTGTGGCAACAAGGAAGGGGACACGGCTCTCAGGGTTGGGCCTGGGGTGGGGGGGGGGGGGTTCTTGTAAATAGAAAACTGGCCCTAACTGGTTTGGCTCAGTGGATAGAGCATCGGCCTGCGGACTGAAGGGTCCCAGGTTCGATTCTGGTCAAGGGCATGTGCCTTGGTTCCTGGCACATTCCCAGCAGAAAGTGTGCAGGAAGCAGCTGATCAATGTTTCTCTCTCATTGATGTTTCTAACTCTCTATCCCTCTCCCCTCCTCTCTGTAAAAAATCAATAAAATCTATATTTAAATAAATCAATCAATAGAAAACTGAAGGGTAGACATCGTTTCAGTGGATAAAACTGATTTTATCGTCATCTTATATGCCACCGAGTCTGATTCTGTTGTCCATTTTTACTTTTCCAAAGTGGAAGGTCTTGTGAGCAGAGGCAGCAAGCCAACCCCCATGTGTGAAGAGCAGGACAGTGGGGAGGTAGCGGTTGCTCAAAGAGAGTCCAGCTGCAGTGCAGAGAGCGGAAAACACGATGACAAGCTTTCCCACGAAGCAATCCATCAAGAGCAAATTAATGCACAGTTCTGCCTTATCGAGCCATCACCTATCTGCCCATCTCAGCCCTGGGACACAGCCTGCAATCCTGAATATGCAAAACCGTTCCTGAAGGAATGAAAATACAATTGGGAAATGCATGCACTTGCCAGAACCCTCTTATCTCATCACAGGTCGGAATCCGTAAGGACTCTGGCTTGTGTTCCTGAGAAGAAGGAAGGCTTTGAGCAGAGGAGTCACATGAACTAACTCCCTTTGGCGGGTCACCTTTCCTGACATGTTGAGCACAGACCTGGGTGGGAGGGGTCTGAGGTAGAAGCAGGGAAACCAGGTAGGAAGTGGTTGCCACCGTCCTGGCAGGAGGTGATGGAGGAGTGGATGGGAGTGGAGTCGGTAAGAACTGGTGAGATTCGGGATGTGCTGGAGGGAGGGCCAGCAGGACCTCCTATTAGAATGGATGTGGGAGTGAGGGGTGCGGAGAATGAAGGGCCACTCCAGTTCTTCTTCTGGGCAACAGTAAGTGGCATTGCTAACACTAGTAAAAGGAATGGGGAAGCCCTGGCTGGTGTGGCTCAGTGGATAGAGCGTCGGCCTCCGGACTGAAGGGTCCCGGGCTTGATTCCCGTCAAGGGCACATGCCCAGGTTGGTCCCCAGTAGGGGGCGTGCAGGAGGCAAACATCAATGATTCTCTCTCATCATTGGTGTTTCTATCTCTCTCTCATTCTCCTTTCCTCTCTGAAATCAATAAAAATTAAAAAAAAAAACAGGGAAGACGGTGGGAGAAGCAGTTTGGGCAGAAAAATTGATATCTTTTAGTGATGATGCCTTGGCATCAAGAAAAAGTTAATTTATGTTAATAGACTTGGTTGGAAAAGCCAGAGAAAATAGATGCTATACCCTTACAGAAAACTTACCTTTGAAAAACAATTTAGAAAAACAATTCAGGTGACTAACCATTGGCAGTTAAAGAACTAAGCTTTCATTTTATTTTTTTAAATATATTTTTATTGATTTCAGAGAGGAAGGGAGAGGGAGAGATAGAAACATCAATGATGAGAGAGAATCATTGAATGGCTGCCTCCTGCACACCCCCTCCTGGGGATCGAGCCTGCAACCCAGGCACGTGCCCTTGACCTGGGATCAAACCCGGGACCCTTCAGTCCGCAGGCCGACACTGAGCCAAACCAGCCAGGCAGCTTCCATTTTCAAAAATGTTCCTTGTGTGGAACAAGTCATTCCCTCATAAATCTAGAAAAATTAAAGTGCTTCCATTACTAAGACCTGAGAGAACACAAAGTAAAGGACCAATCAGATTTAATGGGGCGAGATGGGGAACATCTGGACGAGGTGTGGCTGAACCAGAAGGAAGGACGGAAGGAAGGAAGGAAGGAAGGAAAGGAGGAAGGAAGGAAGGAAGGAAGGAAGGAAGGAAGGAAGGAAGGAAGGAAGGAACGAGGGGTCTTGGAGGTGGAGAGGCTCTCAGCCTGGAGAATGCAAGGCGCCCCCGGCTAAAAGCCGAGTCCGGAATTCGGGGAGTAGGAGAGCCCATGGTCTGCGAGAGGCTCTGAGAGGAGGAGGCGGAGCCACTGAGTCCTGAGCAAAAAGAGGAGCAAACGGTTAGGCACCAGCGTTCCCGGGTCACCCCTGACTGGATGGGCAAGTGCCCACTTCCTCTCCAGAGGAGTTGGCTAGATTGTGCCAAAGGCACCTTCATGCCTCCCTTCCGATGCTGTGATTTTCAGTGAGGCTTGGCCTTTGAGCCTGGATAGGGATTATTGTTCAGAAGATATTAACCAACTGTTCATCACCCCCATCAGCGGCCGAGGTGAGAGAAAGACGGGCAGGGCCGTTCAGACAGAACTCCTGGCCTGTTATTAAATCGCAGAATGAGGTCCTGAGAACAGCCTGCAGGCGGATTAGCCGTCCTCGGCACCGCGTCCTGCCGCCGGCCACGCCAAATCCCATGGTTTCTAATTGCCACTAACGCAGGTCACCTGCTCGGACCTCTGTGGTCCGGCCCCAAAGTGTCAGGGCAGCTCGATGCCCACCCCTGTGGCCACGTGCCTGCAGGTCTGGTCCATGTGGCTGCCCATCCGGCTCCAATGTAGACCGTGTCAGGAGCCTCTGCGAAGACTCCGGGCACTGCTTCTCAGATGCCGCCCACCTGCTTCACGTGTGAATACACAGCACCTGTGGCTTCCTCGCCTGCACAGCCATGGCTCACCCTCACAGGCGCACGCACCGCTCCCAGGTCTTCCAACAGCACAGCCCTGGGAACAGGTGGAGGGGTGTTCTCTTGAAACTTTCAGAAGGCGAGACAGGATGGTTTCGTGTTGGTTTGGAATCATGTGAAGCCCTGATTAGGAGGCAGGGGCAGGTGGAACATGTCATGCCCCGAGAGCGTTGGCCGGTGCCTGCTCTGCACGCTCACCATCCCGCTCACCGTCCCGCTGGGGCGCAGGGCGGGCTTCAGGCGCAGGGAGTTCCAGGCCTGACTGGGCAGAGTGTTTCTCTTCACAGCGCAGAAAGCCAGCGAAAATGAAAAGAAAATTCAGGAGCACGAACAGACATCATTTCAGATTCTCTATGAATCCTGCTCTCCAAACTCTACACTTAAAATGCGCCAACCAGAGGGCGAGCAGCTGGAATTAGGAGGCAGGAGGAGGAGGCTGAGGAGGGGAGGGGAAGGCCCTGAACTCCCTGGAATACCAGAGAGCCGGTGAGCGCTGGCGAGAGCGGGACTGAGGCTTCCCAGTGTATAGACCACGATTTAAAACACGCACGTATTACTCACACTTTGAAAAGTGTTTGATTAGAATGTGGGATGAGCTCTCGTTTCGCTCTGGGAAGTAAAAAAGAGAGAGATGATCTTGGTGGCGATGGTAACACAGCCGTGTTCCATTAGTGAATAGTAACAGGACCCAGAGACACGGGATTTCAACTCTGTCCCGGGCAGAGCTACCCCGTGTACTGATGGCAGCAATACAGGCCGACCCCGCCTGGCAGGAAAGCGCGTTAATGCAGTTCCAGGGGCTGTGACTTAAGATCCTCACACCAACAGGTGTCCGTCCAGCCACACCAGCGTTTTGCATTTCCCCAGCGTGGCCTCTTTTATTGACATCTGTTTACTGCGGTCGTTTCCGTTCCTGTTGTCCTCGTGGCAGCTCACCTCGGACTGGGTGGCCAGGTGGCCAGGATCCTCATGGGAGAACCACGGCTGTCAATACCCTCATTCAACACAGAGGGGAGCAGGGCCCGTAAGCACGTGCTGCCTGCCTTCCTTCCCACCAAGTTGCGTCCCTAAGTCCCTCCACGGCTCAGACCGAGATTTCCAAAGGAGGAGAACACGATGTCGGGTGTTTACGAAGCCGTGGCTCTCCAGCGGTTCTCTCCTGGACGATCTAAGATAACCTCGCCGTTTGTAAGCATCTCTAAGTCCCTCCTCAAGCAAGAGGCTCCATTCTTCATTCTTTTATTTCTCAGAGGCTCTTCTATTAAGTAATTGACAAAATGCAATGTTTTATCGTGGAAAAATGAGAGCAACAGTAACAAAATCAGGAAAGAACCTAAAATGCTCGATTTCAAATACTGTAACCAAATCTGCTCCCCCTATGGCTGTTATTCTGAGGAGGATTTTTTTTATCCTTAAGAGAGACCGTGTGTGTGTGTGTGTGTGTGTGTGTGTGTGTGTGTGTTTAATTTTGAATTTGTTGTTTAATCTCCAGCCTAAATGCTTCTCTTTGTTAGTTAATGGAGTAATTAATGATGGAACTGTTCGGTGGCTGTGACATAAATACTGGACTATACACATTATGCAAATCTCACAAGAATAGTTACATGCAAGTAGCATAACTGACTAAGTGAATGCAGTGCTTGCATGAGATTTTGCACTAATTAAAGTAATTTACTGTCCGATCAAAATGAACTTTTTCCTCCATTACATTCCTGTGCCACGTGGGTGCCGGTCCAGTATACATTGCAGGCTGCCCCGTGACCTGAGAGGTGGGAGAGGTGTGGAAGGGTGGGGAGCCTCGCTGGTAACTAGGCCCCGGGAGCCATCACCGCTCACAGACAGCGTGAGGCCGGCTGGGTGTGGTGAGAACTCGGTTAAGATATGTTTTCCTGGTAAAGAAAAGGAGAAGGAAAGATGGTGGAGAGCCATGCTCACCCAGCTGATGCTGACAGGGGGCAGCCAGCTGGCCCTTAGGAAGGGGACAAGGACCATTGGGGAGGGGAGGGGCCAGCAAAGGAGCTAAGAGAATGGGGTGAGCAGGACAAGGAGGGGAGACTCTGAGGAGGCGCCCCTTCTGCGCGTGTGTAAGGGGTGCGCATTAAGTGGACCGAATCAGTGCAAATCAAATCAGATGTCCGTTCGCTGTGTGGATTCCACACACAAGATGAGAGAGGTTAAAGGATGAAAGGAAAGGTCCTAGGTTGTTAGGAATACCTGGGCCATTGAGATCGTGTTCGTTTTATAAGGTTTTAAGCTGCCTCGTGGACAAACATTTGCCGTCTGGGGAGAACCAAATTGGAATATCCTGTGTTTAACCCACTTAGAGCCTCGTGTTCATGGTGCAGGCTCAGCCCGGGGGAGGGCCCTTGATTATAAGTTGGATGTTTAGTTCCCTCAGCGCCGTGTGTCACGTTCCCAGTGGTCCCAGCTGGGAAGAGGGGACACAGGTTGTGGGGGGGACCTGCCTGCCAGGATTGAGGCCTCGGTCTCCTGGGTGACGGGCTCAGGCTGTCCACTTAGGGAGATTCCTGCAGGTGCCCCGTCTCGGTAACAACCTCATTTTCTCTCTCCTGCCGGCCGTTCAGGCTGCCGCAGCCTGCGTCTCGGCAGGGCACAGAGAAATTAAGAGTAGCAGGAGGGTGCAGTGAGAGCTACTGGAGCCAGAAATAAGGAGTCAGGCTGCAGAGGGAAGCAGATCCAACCTCACACCATGGGCACTCAGCCACGGCCCATGTCCGCGAGTGTGGTCCTGGCGGGCACTGCTCTCACCAGGAGAAAGAAGAGACGGGAAGGGACAGCAAGGGAGGCCTACAGGATATCTAGATCATTTATTTTACATTTCTCATAAGAGAACAAGGATCCCATGCAAATACAGCAAAATGTGAGTGTTTGCTAATTCTGGGGGGCGGCTGCTCGTGTGTGTAATAAACCAGTGGTTCTCCAAGGAATGCCCACCAGCAGCGCCTGGTGACTTGGAAACTTGTTGGACAGGCACAGCCTCAGGCAGCACCCGCACCTGCTGACTGAGGAACTCGATGGAACCCAGGGATCATGTTCTGCCAAGCCCTGCGGGAATGCTGGCGCCCACTGAGGCTGCTGCTACCGAGTCTCCGTTCTTTCCTCCGGGTTTTAAAGTGTCACCGGGGTGATGGCGGAGGCCCGGCAGGAACACCGGGGGAGGGCAGCTCTGGGGAAAGGGCAGTCTCAGGATGGGACCCGGGTGTCCCGCAGGGCAGGACTGGGTGGGCAAGGACTGGTTTAGAACAAGAGAGAAAGGCAACATCTGACAGGAGTGGTGATAGGCGGCTTAACCAAGACTGAGTCTCGGGTGCAGGATGCCCTTAGCACCGGCAGGACCTGTTAGCAGAGGACTGTGAAGGCGCCCAAGACCCTGGCAGCTGCTGTGAGCAAGCAGGGCCGCCGGGCACTGCAGTGCCCACTGGAGGAGGACCGATGGTGCCAAAACACTGGGGCTACGGGACTCCCCGCTCCCCCCACTCCTGCCCTCGCCCCTCCCTCCTTCACTCCCCACCCAGGGCAGGCCAAGGGGCTTTGCAATTGAGGGGCTAGACCGGGCTAGGAGCAAGACAGGTCGATGCCTTCAGGCAAAACTTTCTCCCTGTAACAAACTCCCCTGTCTCCTGACCTGTTCCAGACCTGAGCAAAAAGAGCAGTTAATTTAAATTACACACACACACCCTGCCTGGGTGGCTCAGTTGTTTGGAGTGTTGACTCATACAACAAAGGTTGCAGGTTTGATCCCCAG
>NW_005871771.1:185440-212572 GCF_000147115.1 Myotis lucifugus | reverse complement strand
CCATGAATTAGATTTTCACAACCGCCGAGTCTCCAGCTTTGTCCTGACTTAACCAGATGTTTTTCCCATCTTTTGAGTCTCTCTCACGTCGCTCCTCTGCTGTGCACTCCCCCTCCATCCACCCGGAAAGTTCTGAAAGCTCTTGGAGTTTAATGCACCACCCTGACGGTCCCCACCAAGGCGTTAGTACCAACGGCCGGGTCTGAGGGGCCGCCGCCTCCGACAGCGGTGCTCCAGGCCCACGTCACGTTAGCCGGTGAAGAGCCCTGATCCCGGTCGCCTAAGGCAGACAGTGGCTGAGAAAGAAAAAGCTGCAGGAGCCTGAACTCTAATTTTTCAACATCGATTTGAATTTAGTACAAATGGTGCATCATAGACAACCAGGTACTCACACACGCACGCACACACACACACACACACACACACTTTACACAAGCTGGGTGAAGTGTTTCACCATCTTGCCGGGATGTATTAGCCAGCCCTGGAAATGTCCGTGTCCCCCTTCTGTCCTTCACCAAACCATAGGACCCACATCACAGCTCCTCGCAGGGAGGCTGACATCTCCGAGACCCACTTTAAAGGCAAACCACAACCACTGCCCTGAGCTTCAATTGTCAGCAAGAACGGGTCCCCGCTCACTCGTGTGTGGAATATCAGGAACAACATAAACTGATGAACAAAAATAGATCCAGAGACAGAGAAGCATCAAGCAGACTGTCCAACCTATAAGGGAAGGCGTGGGGGGGGGGGAGGTGAAGAGGTAAGAGATCAACCAAAGGACCTGTATGCATGCGACACTAGGGGGGCGAGGGCATGTGCTGGGTGTGGGAGCGGCCAGGGAGAGGTCAATGGTGGGGGGCGAGGGGAGGAGACTCCTATAATACTTTAAACAATAAAGAATTTAAATTTAAAAAAAGAACTGTCCTCCCTCCAGTGTCTTCTCTTTCATGCAGCAGTAAAAAGCCCCCGGAAGTGTATTCTATGAAATTAGAGGACCCAGCGGAAGTGAAAACTTTCCAAAACAAACACTCCAATTCTGTAGCCTCAGAAATTATTCCGAGCACAAACTGCACATAATTCGGGAGGCAGAAAAAGGCCCCTGCAAAGGTGCCTGCACCCAGATCCCCAGATCCTGTGGACACTGCAGGCTACACGGGAAGGGGACTGAAGGTTGCTAGTGAGAGGACTTTAAAATAGGGGAGTTTTCACGACTGTCCAGGGGGTCCTTAAAGGGGAAGTGGAGAGGGGAGCAGAGGAGTGAACGTGGGAGCTGGCTGCCGAGGACCAGGCCTGAGGCTGTACCTTTGAAGGTGGAGGAAGGGGCCACCAGCCAAGGAAAGCAGGCGACCTCTAGGTGCTAGGAAAGGTGAGGAGATGGGTTCTCCCCGGAGCCTCCCCAGGAACACAGCCCTGCCCACACCTCGTTAGTCGGAGAGACACCGTCCAGACTCCCAACCGCCAGAACTGTAAGATATACGGTTGTGATGTTCAAGCCAGTAAGTCTGTGGTGAGTCGTTATAGCAGCAATAGGAAGCTGATACAGTTGGTTTCCCTTTGTCTCAGACTGACAGGGGACACTCACTCACCGTGCACACTGCTGAGGAGGGGGAGGGGAGGAGAGGGTTCCTGAGTTACTGGCCAGGTTCTCTCTGTCTCTCTCATCATGAGTCTTCTAGACAGGATTCTGGGGGGAGTAGACCCCGGTTGGGGGTTGGAATCTGAACCCTGACTTTTTTAAAAAATATATTTTTATTTATTTCAGAGAGGAAGGGAGAGGGAGAGAGAGATAGGAACATCAATAATGAGAGAGAATTTTTGATCGGCTGCCTCCTGCATGCCCCCTACTGGGGATCGAGCCCACAACCCAGGCATGTATCCTGACCGGGAATCAAACCGTGACCTCCTGGTTCCTAGGTTGACACTCAACCACTGAGCCACGCTGGCTGGGCTGAACCCTGACCTCTTACTTTGAAAATGAGGAGATCAGATCACATCGTCCCCAGAGAAAACAGCTCCCTCCCTGAATGGCCCTGAGGAGATACGGATCCACACACACGTGCAGACCGCACTGCGTACATCACTTCTGGCCTTAAAAAGCCTCCACATTTGCATCTCTGTGTTACTTCTGAAGCGTGAGAATGTGGGATGTTCTACTCCATTTCACTGTGTTTGAAAAGCCTGTGTTTTCTATATTAGAAAACACCTTCTGAGCTTGATCTGTAATACCTCAGACATGGGGTTCAACCACAACCAGAGTGCTGCTCAGCGGGCTGGGATGTGTGGCTGGTAATCACGGGCAGTGGTGGGACATCTGCACACAGAAGCAGCACTGTCTCTAGCTGCCCCCAAGCGATTCTGCATCACCAATGTTCCCTGTGTCCCAGCCACTGTACTTATTGGAGAATGAATGAGTGAATGAGTGAATGAATGAGTAAATGAATGAATGAGTTAATGAATGAGTAAACTAGTGAATGAATGAGAGAATAAATGGATGAGAGAGGGAGTGTGAGTGAATGAGTAAATGAAAGAATAAATATGTAGCCTTCTTGCTACTTGTCTTCCTTTATCCAACTCTTGGAACAACCCAGCTGGGAAGAGGGAAGAACCACGGCTGCCTCTGGCCCAAGAGGCACCAGCTTGCCCTCCTCCCACCATGCTCCTCTCGCGGACTCCCTTCCGGTCAGCTGTCTCTCAGACCGTCACCCACGCCTGGGTACTGACTGGTGTGTCCTGGGTTTTCCGTGGGGGTCTTCTGTTTGAGTGAACTGAGACTGTCCGCCTACAATGCACTGACTAGTGCCATAGCACATGGGTTCATTAACCTTCTTCATTTCACTTCCCCGCCATGTGAAACTAACGTTCCATCAGAGGTCGGCCTGGATGGGTAATCAGAAACAATAGTGGGAGGAGGAAGCAGAGACTGGCTGTCAGACGTGAAGTCGAGTATTCATTTTCCCCAAAGGCCTGGGGAGTCTTACATTTTCGTGGAAAACCTATCTTAAATAGGAGGTAAGATCATTCACAGAACAGGCCTAACGCATTCAGTATAAAAATAACGCCTGAGGTCAGGCCACGGTCGCCTTCCTCCCCGAGCAGGCAGTCTCAGCAGAACCCCCTCTCTCCTTCCTGCCCCCACGCTGAGCAGCATCTCACGCTTCCCGCTTCCCGCTTCCCAGGACGTTGGAATGTTGCCCAGGAAGGAAACAGGACTGGGTCTGTTTCCCAAAACCATGAGAACAACGTGGGCTGCCTGGACAGCTGCGCCCCAGGGAGAAGGCTCCCGCTGAGACCCCGACGCTGCGAACGTGCTCAGGGACTTTTCTCAAGAGTCCAGTCCCGCCACCGGGTTCGGGGGGCCTGCGGCCGGGACCGTGGGGAGCAGCTTCTGTCCAAGGTCAATAGAGAGGGAGAGAACGCGGCTTAATGATCCCAGCCGGGCCAGGGACGTTGACTGTGGCCGAAACAGTGCCCCTACCTTCCGCAGTGTCATTGCCTTTGTGGGGTTTTTTAATATATTTTTATTAATTTCAGAGAGGAAGGGAGATGGAAACATCCATGATGAGAGAGAATCATTGATCGGCTGCCTCCTGCACGCCCCCCACTGGGGATGTGCCCGCAACCGAGGTACATGCCCTTGACCAGAATCGAACCTGGGACCCTTCAGTCCACAGGCCGACACTCTATCCACTGAGCCACACCAGCCAGGGCTGTCATTGCCTTTGAAGGGCACGATTTGCCATGTTGAGTATATTCACTGGATGCCTTCCATCCTAATCAGAGATTTCCATCCAGTTTCCTCCCCTGCTCCGCACGCTGCCTTTGCTGATGGCCTGGGCTCCTGTGGTTAAGCTTTTGGAGGCGCCTGCAGTCCAGTGTGAATGAAGGCGCAGCCCCGAGCACTGGGCAGCCCATCCGAGAGCAGGAGCTGACACAGAGAGGGGGTGAGCGCGGGGCTGGGCAGCAGGTAGAGCAGGAAGACACTGGGAGTTGGGGGTGGGGGGTAGGGCCTCGCTGAGAGTCTCCGGGAGCAAAGGGCAAGGACCGGAGCCAGAGCCAGAGGCAGAGGCGGCGCCTGCAAAGCGCAGCGGAAGCGGTGCGCGTGGGCACGGCTTTCCAGCTCCCAGGACCCCAGGTGAGGTCGGGGCGCTGCAAGAAGGCGGACCCCGGGGGGGATCACGACTCAAAAGGGAGAGACCCCTGCGCCGCTCTCCCGCGGGGGCGCCGGGAGCCTTGGAGGAGAGAGTCGTGGGGACGGAGTCGGGCTGTGAAGAGCAAACGTCTCAGAAAGACGCTCGCACCTCCAGCTTCTCGGAGAGGAGCGCGGTGCCGGCTCCTCCAGCGCAGGGCCCGGCTCCCGGTGGCGCGCGCTCCCGGGCCTGGCTTTGCTTAATGAGGCCGTAGCTCTGGGGTGCAACCTAGGGGTGGAGTGTCCAGTTCATTCCCCGTGTGAACCGTGGGAAATGTTAGAGCCCCCATCTCATCTTCCTTTTCAGTATCCAGAATTCTTTTTCAATTTTTTATCTCAAGAAAATGCAAGTGCAGGGGTCCAAACGCAAGCGAATAGGCTTTTTCTGAACCCCCTTATCTGCCCCAAAACAGAGCCTCCCAAAAAGAATACAATTGTCTTTTTTTAAAAATATGTTTTATTGATTTTTTACAGAGAGGAAGAGAGAGGGATAGCGAGTTAGAAACATTGATGAGAGGGAAACATCGATCAGCTGCCTCCTGCACACTCCCCACTGGGGATGTGCCCGCAACCAAGGTACATGCTCTTGACTGGAATCCATCCTGGGACCCTTCAGTCCGCAGGCCGACGCTCTATCCACTGAGCCATACCGGTTAGGGCAAGAACACAATTGTCCTAATTCCCTCCCCTGAGCGTGCGCCCAGCAGGAGGACTGGCTGACAGGAGAGAAGCCGCAGCCACACCTGGCACCTAGACCGTCGCCAGCTTGTCTATTCCCCTGAGGGCCACTCGTCTCTCCTACAGGTCCCTTACTTCCTCTTTTTATTAAACTTTTAAAAAAACATATTTTATTGATTTCAGAGAGGAAGGGAGAGAGAGAGAGGGAGATAGAAACATCAATGATGCGAGAATCACTGATCAGCTGCCTCCCACACACCCCACACTGAGGATAGAGCCGGAAACCCAGGCCTGTGCCCTGACCGGGAATCGAACTGTGACCTCCTGGTTCACAGGTCACCGTTCAACCACTGACCCACACCAGCCAGGCACTTATATCCTCTTCTCCCTCCCTCTCCTCTGTTGAGATGACATAAGCCCCAAATTCTAAGCGCCTCCTTGGCTCGCATTTTCCTCTGGAGTCACTGGGAGGTGATTACATGTTGGCTTTTCTCTCACTAATCTGTCCTCGGTCCGTTTCATTCCCAGGCCCCCACGTAGTGAACATAAGTGGTGAGAGGACAGCTTTGCCTCCCGACACAGGCCGTCCAGCCTGAGCTTGGCTGGTGTCCTGCCCCCGCGTGTCCTTGGATGCCCTGTGTGTTCGCCAGCCGCTTCTCCTTCTGCCCGTCTCGCCCGCCCTCCTCCTGGCCGTTTCTGGTGGCCTCCCGGCCGCCTGTCCAGCTCTATTGAGGAAATATCCACTATGTTAGTCCTGGATTCTTTCTCTTTCTTAATGGGAGTACAAACGCTAACAGCGAGAATAGCAAATACCTAAGTGAGCCCTTACCTGGGGCCAGGTAGTGTTCCCAGCATCTTCCATCGCAGGTTACATCACTCGCTGGCGGTGTCCCCGCCAGGGGCTGGGCAGGGATCCAGGGCCAGAGTCTGTGGCCCAGCTCACCGCCTCGGCAGCAGCCTTCATTACACCTGCTCTCGGCTTTCAGGGGCCTGTGTTGTAATAGGACCAGGCGTAAGACAAGGGGAAGTTATGTGGCCTGTGACTGACGAGCCCGGTCTAAAAAACATTCAAATTCAAAATTTTAAAGCATTGTTTTTGCCAAAGGAAACCATCAGGACCACTGGGCAGGTCGCTGGTCTATGGCCTCTGCCCCACAGCAGCTCCCTCCTGAGTAAACACCAAATTCCCAGCCACAGCCATTCCTCTCCGAGATCACCGCGTGTCCAAGGACGGATGGACGGCCGCTGGCATTTCAAGCTCGTGGTGGTTAAAATGGAACTAAACTCCTGACCCCCACCCCTTCCTCAAAGCAGGCTGCTCTGTGAGTCCATCATTCTATAATTAGTCTGTGTTCACATGGTTAACCTGGGTTCATGGGAATCCGTCTGAAGAAAATGAAAACACTAACTTGAAAAGGTATATGCACCCCATGTTCATTGCAGCATTATTTACAACTAGAGGCCCAGTGCACAAAAGATGCATGCACTTGGGGTGGGGGAGTCCCTCAGCCTGGCCTGCACCCTTTCGCAGTCCAGAACCCCTCAGGGGATGTCCACCTGCCGGCTTAGGCCCACTTCCTGGGGGGATCAGGCCTAAGCTGGCAGTCAGACATCCCTCTGGCAGCCTGGGAGTGCTCGGGGGATGTCTGACTGACGGCTTAGACCTGCTCCCCATGAGAATCAGACCTAAGCCACAGTCGGACATCCTTAGCGTTGCCGAGGAGGTGGGAGAGGCTCCCACCACCACCACTGCACTCACAGCCATCAGCCCGGCTTGTGGCTGAGTGGTGCTCCCCCTGTGGAAGTGCACTGACCATCAGGGGGCAGCTCCTGTGTTGAGCGTCTGCCCCCTGGTAGTCAGTGCGTGTCATAGTGACTGGTCGTTTCCAGCCTTCCACCATTAGGGTCAATTTGCATATTACCCTTTTATTATATAGGATAGCCTAGATATAGAAGCAACCTAAGTGCTCATTGATGGATGCATAGAGAAAGATGGAGAAAGAATGGCTAAATAAAATGTAATATATACACACAAAATAGAATATTATTCAGCCATTTGTAACCTAGAAGCTATTATGTTAAGTGAAATAAGACAGAGAAAGACAAATAGCATATGATTTCACTTATGTGTGGAATCTTAAAAAAAAGAAAAAAGAAAAATACTCTTGATAAAATGCAGCCTCCTGTTAACGTCTTATCTAGAGCTTAAGTGCTTTAAATGGACTTTTGCCTATGCTTTCTCATTTGTTCATCGCATGGAGTAAGAGAAGAAAATGTAATCTCTCTTCGTAGATGAGGACACTGAAGTTCTAGGACAGTGGTCAGTGACTTTCAACCACCCCACTTGTGTGCAACTTGCAAGCTAAGAAGGATTTTCACATTTTTTAAATGCTTGGGGGGAGGAGGGATCAAAAGAAGGAGAATATATCATGATGTGAAAATTATGTGAAACTCAAATGTCAGTGTTCATTGTGAAGTTTTAGGGGATGACACGTCTGCGTTTGCTCACTATATCACCCAGTGGCTGCGTCCACGCTCCGTCAGCACAGCTCTGCGTTGGAAACAGAGGCCCTGGGTCCTGAAAAGCTGGAAATACATGTGGGGCAAGAGTAGGTTGACAGTTGTTCGTATGAAACTAATGCAATCCTATCTAATAATAGACAAACATGGTAATTGACCGTACCTTTACTACGCCTCCCATTGGCTAATCAGCACGATATGCAAATTAACCGCAACAAATATGGCGGCTAATTTGCATACTGCAGGCAGGGCGGATCAGCGCCATCCCGCCTGCCCTGCCGCCATCTGGGCCTGCTATCTGCGACCCGGGGCGGCGGGCGTTCCGTGTGCAACCCAACCCAGGGAGGCTGTGTGGGGCAGCAGCGATCCGCCGGCTCGCCCGGCCACCATCTGGGCGTCCAGTGTGTGACCCGGCCCGGGGCAGCCAGGCGGGACAGCATGGCTCCTCTGTCACCCCAGATTCTTCATCACAGCTCCCTTGGGGGCCTAAGCTTTTAGTCGGACATCCCCCGAGGGCTCCCTGGCTGCCAGAAGGATGTCCGACTGCAAGCTTAGGCCTAATCCCCTGGGGAGTGGGCCTAAGTCAACAGGTGGACATCCCCCAAGGGGTCCTGGACTGCAAATGGGCGCAGGCTGAGCTGAGGGACCCCCCCCTCCAGAGTGCAGAAATTTTTGTGCACCAGGCCTCTAGTCCTATATAATAAAGATATAATATGCAAATGGTCATTATGCCATGAAGCGTAACAACCGACTGTGTAATGACTGGCTTGGGGATCAGCAGGAGGGTGGGGCAGCAAGCTACAAGTGGGCGGCAGAGAGCTACAGGAGGGGGCAGGGCAGCAAGCTATGAGGGGGGCAGAGGGGAGGGCGGGGGAGCTACAGGAGGGCGGGACAGTGAGCGGAGAGCTACTGGAGGGTGGCAGCGAGCTACTGGCACACGGATTCCTGTGCAGGGCTACTAGTAGTTAATAAATAATAATACAAGAACAGACTATTTTGTGTACTTACAACTGTAAATCTGCCTTCTCCCGTCCCTGCATATAATCACCATCAGCCCGCCAGCCCAGCACAGGCTAGCGGACCCTGGCGCTTAGAGGTGAATGACTTGTCCCAGATGGCACACCGCAGGGCAGTTTTCTGCAACCCGATGCGGGTCCTTTGAGCAGCTCAAAGACAAGCTCACGGACTAGCTGTCTCACTGGTTTGTAGACAAAATAGAAGGAATATTTTTAAGCTTTTGAACCATTCAGGGACAGCCAGGCTTCTTCGTTTCCATTTCAATTGTAAATTCCGTTATGGAAGCAGGACAAGTAAGAAACTCACAGACAGGCTCAGAGCAGCTGGCGAACACCTCCCACTCGCTCATCAGCTCGCTCCCCGCCCCGAGCCGCCCCAGAGCTGAAGTGTCACCTTCAGGATGCGAGTGCAGCACCAGGAACGCATTCTTAGCCTGTCGGCAGCCATAACATTAACGAGGGTGTCACACCCCCCGGTGCTGTTGTGACTGAGGAAAAGCAAAGTCACAGATGGCGCAAAGAAGCAGCACCCTCAAACCATGCCACACCGTGGCTTCTCCTAAAAACATTCTCAGTGTTTACTGACAGTGTCTGCCCGCTTGCTGCATGCACGGAGAATGCTCCGGAAACTCAGCCATGGGCCTGACCTGCTTCGGGACATAAGTGGCCGTGGTCAGCAGGCAACCTGGACACGGCCAGCTGTTCTCAGCAGGGAGTATGTTCCCCAGAGACGTTAAATGGGCAAGATGGCCCATCCGGGCACTTTCCCAAATGTCCCTGCGAGTCCAGGGCATCCGTTGTTTGCTTTTTCTGCATGAATTCTCAGAAAATCAATCACATCCATATCCAAATATAAACATATAAACATATTTCAAAGCCCAGTGAATTTTTAGAACATCCTACATGTTGCAGTAAGGCCCATTGTCCTATCTCGTGTTGGTGTGGGTAGTAGGAATGTCTACTTCAGCATTAGAAAACATGGCATGCAATCTCCTTTCTTGAAATTCCATGGAGTAATAAGACAATCACTCACCAGGGGTTCACATGCTATGATTTTTCATGCATGTTATGGTTACTAATGCATTTCTCAAGAATAAAGTCAAAACACACATAACTACTACTACTAGAGGCCCGGTGCATGAATTTGTGCCAAGGTGGGGTCTGGCCGGCCTGCCCCGATTGGGGCCAATTGGGCTGGGCTGGCTGGGGAGAGGGGATGCAGGAGGTTGGCCGGGAAGCCCCGCCCGATCTGGGGGGAGGGGGCTGACCAGGGGCGGGGCAGACCAAGGGAGGGGCCGCAGGCAGTTGGCGGGCTGGCCCTGCCCCCTGGTTGAACTCCTGTTAAACTCCCAGTTGAGGGGACAATTTGCATATTACCCTTTTATTATATAGGATGAGAATATTTGTAAGGGCTTCAGCTGAGAGGCAATTTATTTCATCACCATCATCATCATCATCTATATATATAAAAGCCAAGCGACCGGAATGACCTGAACGACCGGAACAACAGTTCGCTATGACGTGCACTGTGGCCAGCCAACCCCGGCAGCCCTCCCCCCAGCCGGCCGGCCCCAATTGGCCCTGATCAGGATGGGCTGGCCGGACCCCACCCATGCACGTATTCATGCACCAGGCGTCTAGTCACTAATAAAAGCCTATTGGGAATACATTGGGCTTGACTTTCTACTAAGCTGTCCATCAGGAAACCTCTGCACAGTAGAGAGGATGAGGAGGGCAGACGCTTGCCTGCCTGAGTTCAAGCTTGTACCAGGTCCTGGGGCCCTCAGCATGTATGCTCAGGATTCTGTGACCTAGCCTACCACTGCAGGTCTTGTTTTCCAAATTTCTATTTCACAATGATTTAAGCTTTACAGAAAAGTCGCAAAAATACTGCAAAGGCAACAAAATATCCATGTGTATTTCCCCCAGATTCCTCAAAAGCCAACCTCTTACAGTTGCTTTATGGTTGGTTGTAGAAATAGAGACACCACTGGAGAGTAAGGGATAGACGCCGCTCCTTCAGCACTGAATGTGGAGTGCGTACGTCCCGAAACCAGGACGCCCTCTGTGCGGCTACAGCACAGCTCAGAAATCAGGAAATGAACTGTGACACAGGTGAGTGTGATGTACAGAAATCATTCACATGTTCCCATTCTCACACACATTCTCTACAGGAAAAGGGAAAGATCTGGTTTTCTGTGTGCTCCAGCCTAAGAGCACTCGTTGTTTGGTTTTCCTCTCTCTTTAGTCGCCTTTAATCGGGAATCTCCAGGCTGCTGCCCTTGACACTTCTGAAGAGTTCAGGCCATTTATTTGGAAAAGCATCAATTTGCAGACTCTGATATTCCTCACGATTAGGGTTGCACAGTGTGTTCGGGCAGGAGCACCATGTGGTGAGGCTGTGCCCTTTCTTGGTGCATTACCTCAGGAGAGAATGGGACCCATGTGTCCGATGATAGGTGCCACTAACCCGGAGCACTCAGTAAGGCAGTGCCCACTGGGTTTCCCACCGTAAGTTTTCTGTGGTTCCCTTTGTCCCGGGTGGGGCTGCAGTGAGGGTATGTAATATCCTCTGTCTCATTAAACTTCCAACCTGTCATTTCCTGCCTAAAACGGTTATTACTATGGAGGTTGCCAATGGTGAATTCCTAATTCTATCATTTCTTCTACATGTATTTCTGTAAAGAGGAGCTTTTCCTTCCTTGCACACTTAGTTGCCTCCTTATAGTAGCATAAACATGGACTCTTATTTTACTCAATGCGTGATAAACCATTGCTGTCATTGCTTGTTTTGATGTATAAATGACCCAGTGTTGGCTAACACTTGGGGTGAGCAGTAAGTCACCGGCACTGCACTCATAATTCTGGCAGCACCATGAAGTGCTTCAGGAAGTTACTGTTCTAGTCTGGGTTTTCTAGAGAAACAGAACCAATGGGAGATATAGACAGACAGGCAGACAGACACATAAATAGACAGGCAGACAGACCGATAAAAGAGATTTACTGTAAGGAAATGCCTCACGCGACTATGGAGACGAAGAAACTCAAGATTTACAGTCAGCAAACTGGAGACCAGGAGAGCCGATGTGTAAGTCCTAATCCGAGTCCAAAGTCAGGAGGAGGCCAATGTCGCAGCTCGAAGACAGTCAGGAAGAGAGTAAGGGTTCCTTCTTCCCCAGCTTTTTATTCTGTTCAGGCCTTCCGTGGGACTGCCTGAGGCCCACCCACATGGGGCTTCACTCAGCGTAGCGATCGTCCTTTAATCTGATCCAGAAACACCCCCACAGACACGCCCAGAAGTAACGTGTGGCCAGATGCACATGCCTGGGCACCCCACAGCTCGTCCAAGTTAACACATCACAATTGCCATTGGACATCTAAGAACAAAAAGTTACTTCTGTGAATCAAATATTTAAGGAAGAGGCACTTCCTTCCACTGTTCCTATGAAGACAACTTCCTCTTGGGTGGCTCAACACAAATGGAAATAAAAACTAGACTTGGCCAACTCCCAGGTGTTCAGAATTCCAAGGCTGCCTAAGTGAGACCATTAGTAAAGGCGAGGCTGTAGGCAGAGAGCACCTCCCAAATGCACACTAAGTGGCCATCATGTGCGCAGAAGATGTAAGGTTCAGTGATGGGCAGCTGTCCTGGGTCAGGACAGCAGTCTCTGATCACGCCTCTTCATCCTTCAAGATATGAGCAAGGGGCAAAAGCAAGACTTCCCTTCTTAGCTACTGGTCATGTCATTTTAGAATAAATTCAATTATTTTTATAACTCAGCATTGGACTTTTGAGTTCATTGCTCTGAACGCAAATGTTCTGTTGTGTGGTTTTCTGTGCCCAACAACTTCCTTGCAATAAGCAAGTAGGAACTACAGGACCACATGCGGCCTTGCCCTGGCTCTGCATGGGGCCCGGTTCACAGGAGTGCAGTCCCACAGGCCTCCTGAGCTCGGATTTTGAGTCGGATTGAATGAGTCCCAGGAGTCGGATTTTGATGTTTTTAACAAGTGGGTACAAATCTCATTGAAACTCTCGTCTGAAAAAGATGTAATCTTTGCTTAGAAAATTCTGTTTTCAAGTTTTTTTAAGTAGGCAGTGCTGAGATTTCTTAATCGGAGAAGGCTGCATTCGTTTTGATGATAAAGATAATAGAACCATGGCAAAACCTCTTCATATTTGTTTTTAAAATGTTCTTTTTCAAAAAGGAGTTCTTTTCTTACTCGCTTTTTGCAAGCATCACCTTTTCTTTGATGACAGACATGGATAGAATTTTTTTAAACTAATATGATTAGACATCATTGTTTCAACCTCGAGTGGCCCGTTAAAGCCTTTGCTACGAGTAAAGGTTTGTCTCTGCTGTTATCTTTGCATTGCCTTGTTCTTGCTGGATTGTTTCTATCTTTGACCTGAGGTTTCTTTGCAGGAATATCCTTGAGGCCACCTGTCCATTATGATGGATGAAGCCATTCGTTTCGGCACACATACACTCGGTTTGCACATACTGAAGACAAGTAAGTGAACACCAAGCTGACACCCCACCCCCGCCCTAACCGGCCTATGCCTTCTCGGGGTCCGTCCTGCTCCAGACCTGACATGTGACCGAGCGCCTGACAGGCAGGTGATCTCCATAGCGCATAGGATCACTTGCTGCTTGCACCCTCTCCCAGGCACCAGCTTCATCTTGCATCCATCACAGTGAGGCCAAGGAAATCCCAACTACGGATCGGTGCAGAGATGTTTAAAGCCTTCAGATTCTTCAAGACACAAAAGCCTTCCTCTTCCTAATACTTCCTCTTCTACGGTGCTCTCGGAGCATAGCGTGGTGCCCTTTGCCAGTCCAGCCTCTGCCTCTTTGCTCTGCCTCACCCTCAGCACGCCCCCTGCGTCGGAGTGGGTGGTGGGGAACAAGACCCAAGGAGAGGAGCTGCAGACCACGACCTGCACAGCAACAGGGCGCACCACTTAGCCTGTGCTCCACATTAAGTTGCCATGGTGACGTGTAATTGATGTTTTCTGTGATCTCGTTGGATGTCAGGTCCCACTCAGCCTGTGGCCCCCACAGAACCAGCCTGGGCCTGTGAGACCCCCTCTGGCACCGGCACTCATGGTTCTGTGAGTCCATCCCTGGGAGCAGGGCCTGGGTCCTCACGCGCCCCGACTCACTCCACCTGGTGGAGTACAACGAGAGCTTGAAGAGACGGCCTGAAACGGATGTTCATGAGAAGTAGAAGCAAATCTCAGCAGGGAGCTGCCAACATAAAAATACTTCAGACTGGGAGGGATTGAAGCTACCGGTCCTGCTGTGACATATACAATGGACACAGCACAGGGCAGCTCTAAACAACAGCAGAGGGAAAGTGTGTCTGCGAAAACGGCCTAAGATACCCACAGAGAGCTCAGATGCCTCTGTCAGAGGGTGTCGTGATCACAGAAAAGTCTGGGGTCAAGAGAGCAAATCTGTGGCCCAAGGTCAACGATTGAGTCCCAAGGGACGTTGTGCCCATCTCAGGGTGCATCCCTCCTCCTCCTCCCACCCCCCAAGAACGTCATGGCCATGTTAATTACTGTGTCCACTGCAAACACCTCGCTCTGGAGAAGTGGACGGGGAGGCTAAGTAATCCAGACGCAGTCCTCAGTCTAAACAAGGCATTTATTTCTAGATCAGCGTTTCAATAGAGCTCAGACCTGTGGTGCCTGTGGGTGATGAGGAGACCATGTGACATCATCACCAGGTGACTTTTTGAATGTAAGCTGACCTGGCACCTCAAGGTGAGACTGCTCTGAATTGAATGAAGAATGAAAATGAAAGCATGAGCCTGTAATCATCGTTTAACATTATGTCTGTCCAGAAAGGATTGTTTTCCATAAAGATCACAATCCTCTGGGGGAGAATTTTTTTAAAAAAATCATATCTAACAAGTAAATCTATCTGCTAGTGAGCCAGAACTCCCGAGTTGGGTAACTGGTGAGAGGTTACTACACTCGGTCCGTGTTACAGTCGTGACCTCTGGACTGTAAAGTCCTGGGCAATGACTGCACATTTTGGGCAATGACTGCACATTTTGTTTGGCGACTTAAAGACCTGCCCTGGCTGGCACAGTATGGAATAGGTAGAGAATTTTTGGGTCTGGAGGCTGCTTTCTGCTGGAGTTAACAAACCTCATCTCCACCTGCTGAAGCCCTGAAATGATGTATTATCTTATGTAACAAGTGTCCGGGGCACGGCGGCTCATCGCCTAGCCTCAGGATGTCAGCGTGGCTGAGCGGCCAGCTCCCCTCGGGGACTGGGATGGCGCCGAGTCCTGGCCATCTCTGGTGTCCTGCGCGGAGCTGTCAGAATCTGGTGGACAGAGGGCCACGCTCCCAGGCAACGTTTTCAGGAAGCTCCCCAATTCCTCGTTCCAGGAACTAGGTCACACGGCAACTATCAAACCAAGCGGTGACAAAGCAAATTTCACCCAGCAATTCATTTAGACGAGTCGGCTCATGAAAAAGTGGACAGCTGTATCCGCTTAGAGAGGATCTGGTTGTAGCCGAGATCCAAAGTCTAATCTCGGCTGAAATCAGAAAGGAAATCCACCACTTTCCATGGTTGACCGTGTAGAACAACTTAACTTTTAAAGCCACGTGTCCATAAATCTTTAAAAATAAAAATTAAATTATCAGAATTCAAACACAGTAACTTTTGTAAAGAAAACGGAGGAGCCGTTTGAAGACATGATGCCTTGCAGTGCACCATGGGGAATCCTCTCTGGCTGCCGCCTGGGCTCCTAGCTGTGGTGGGGGAGGAGGGGACCAGCCCACAGGTGAGCGTCCCAACCGCCACCCAAGTGTCCATTCCAGTCAACAACATCGTCACAAGTGGGTCCGTGGCGCCCACTTACCCAGCACCTCATGCTGGCCAGCTGCGCACAGGCTGGGGGCCTGGCTGTGAAGAGCCACCAGGTGCGCCTGCAACTCTCTCCCCTGAGCAGCAGGCCGTCCACAGCGAAGCTGCCATTCCTTCACAGGCCAGGGGTTTCGTTTAAGGAGATGCTGCATACAGGGTGGGGCAAAGGTAGGTTTACAGTTGTGAGTACTTGAAACACACTTTATTCTTATGTTATTATTTGTTAACTAGAGGCCCGGTGCACAAATTCATGCACCAGGGGGGTCCCTCGGCCTGGCCTGTGGGATCGGGCCGAAAGCAGCTCTCTGACATCCCACGAGGGGTCCTGGATTGCAAGAGGGCACAGGCCAGACTGAGGGACCCCACCCGTGCATGATCCGGGCCAGGGAGGGATGTGGGAGGTTGGCCAGCTGGGGAGGGACCATAGGAGGGCTCCAGGGTGTGTTTGGCCCATCTCGCTCAGTCCCGATAGGCCGGACCCCAGCAGCAAGCTAACCTACTAGTCGGAGCATCTGCTCCCTGGTGGTCAATGTACATCACAGCGAGCGGTTGAGCAGCCTTAGCATATCATTAGCATATTATGCTTTGATTGTTTGAAAGGCCGACCAGACGACTGGACACTTAGCATATTAGACTTTTATTATATAGGATTATTATATAATTTCCATATGAGCAACTGCAAGCCTACCATCCCCCCACCCTGTATTTCATAACTGAGGTGGCATACGTCTGCATCCTTTAGAAGGACCCGCCCACCGTGCCAAAGCAAGGCCTGGGGCTGCATGCTGCCCGCCTTATCATTTGGTTGTTGGATGCTGGGGAGGCCCCGAGGGCTCCAGCAGAGACCAGGGCACGTGTGGGGGCATGGGGGAGGCTTGGGCATTAGCGGGTTACCAGCTCTTACTAGTGCACCCTGACATTTTTAACAGCCCTTCACCATCTGAGCACAAACCAGTCCTCTCTCAGGACCCTCCGTGCACAGCAGCTGTCCGGGATGCGACGGCCATTCAGTGCAGGTCTGAGTCTCCTAAAGCTTCGCTCGGCTGGCGACCAGCACCGTGGGCTTCGGCACTTTTCCAGGAACCTGGCACTCGGCTCAACAGCATGTCGCGGAGGTGCACCGGCCTGTGGACCAGCACGAAGTCTCCTGGTTTTCACCAGTAGCCATTTTCTCCTTCTGCTCCCTCCTAATGCCCGCCTCCCCGCTTGCCTGGTACTCGCGTGTCTCTGGCTGTTCTCTGCTGAACCCCGATTGCCTAGAATAGTGGCCGGCACCCAAGGAATGACCCGCTGAGGCTGCTGGGGGAAAGGAAAGGCGGCTCCTGCAGAGAACGATGGGGAGGGACGCTGAAGGGAGACCACTGGGATGCTGATGTTTCCTGGGGGAGCACCGCACGCAGAGAAGCTGTGCCTGGAGGACAGCAGCGGGGCCCGTTCTCCTCTCCAGGGCAGGACTGTGAGTCCAGGAGAACCTGAGCGAGCCGGGGCCAAGCACAGGGCGGCGGGGGAGTAATGCTTTACATTCTCCTCAGTCCCACCTGCCAACAGCCGTCAGTTCATCGTGACAGAGAAACGCCAACGGCTTGGCTTTTAGACAAGCCTGACTGCCTCGTCCTCATCCCAGATGCCTGCACACCTCTGCCCAGTCTGAGCGAGAGCCTCTCCCTCCGCTTCTCTCTCCAGCCTCTTCGGGTGCACCTGACCTTGGCTTGACAGCTCAGAGTCATGCATTGCCTCAGTCATGCATTGCTTTTATTCTGCTCCAGGTCCACGTCCAACTGTCTTAGATTCTAAGTTCCAGGAGTGCAGGCAATGAGTCTGTGTAGCTGTCAATTAAAGTCACTCAAGGCACTCAGAACGATGATGCTCTCTGAAGATTTTCTAAAAATAATGCTGGTGAGGGTCCTTGAAATCTGAAGCAGAAGGTCACAATGATAGTCACTTCTGCAAACTGCGGTGCGCAAGCTGGGATGCATAAACTGGGGTGGAAAACATTCTCTCTCTTTTTACTGTCTCTAACATCAACATATGAATTTCTTCAATTATTCATATAGGCAACAAACCACAGGCATATCAGCTGTACATGTGATGCAGATTTGGAGGGCGTGGTGGTTGGTCTTCTGTCAGCCAGTTATCTAATCAAACGCTGGCCTAGGTCAGTGGTCGGCAAACCGCAGCTCGTGAGCCACATGCAGCTCTTTGGCCCTTTCAGTGTGGCTCTTCCACAAAATACCGGATCTTCCACAAAATACCAACTTCTGCGCATGGGCCACGAAGTTTCAATCACACTGTACGTGTGCGCCTACATGTGGTATTTTGTGGAAGAGCCACACTGAAGGGGCCAAAGAGCCGCGTGTGGCTCTCGAGCCGCAGTTTGCCGACCACGGGCCGAGGTGGTCTGCGAAGGTCTTCGGTGGATGTGATTAGCATCTAAAATCAGCTGACTTGAAGTAAGGGAGTTCACCCTGCCTAACGGGGCTGGGCCTCCTCCAATCAGTTGTAAGGCCTTGAGAGCAAGTTATAGTAACTTTAGAATAATAATTCAGGGGTAGGATTTCAACATTTAAACTTGTTTGGAACAGAGAAAGAATTTAATTCCAGAATAATACAATTGGATATTCAGGGGCTAAGTGAAATACATTTTTCCGGTGGCATTCAAGTGGAGAAGGCTGAACACCTTCTGCTGTTGCTCACAATGTTGGTGTTACTGAGGAGAAATGACAGAAACCGTGAGTCGTATTTCTGGATTTGTCATTTTAGTCTGCATATTTATTAACTCATCTAGAGTAGAAGCGATGCTGTGGGTTTTCTGTCTAGATAAGCTCTTTCCTCTCTGTCTCTAAAATGTCTATCTTTCCAGTAACTTGCAGTTTCCTACCAATAAATCATACTAACATTTCCCCTTGTATTTTTATCGAATCATCATAGTTCTTTATATGTTCTGGATACAAATTCTTTATCGAATACATGATTATGAAAATGTTCTCCCGTTCTGTGTGTTATCTTTTCATTTCTGATGACATCATTTGTAGCGGATAAGACCTAGTTCACCACCTGGAGTTAAGCCCCGAAGAGAATGCACAGACAAGCCCAGGACCCACGGGGCTACTGCAATAATGTGATACGGGCACGTAAGATGCCGACGGGAAAGCTGGGTAAGAGGTACACAGCACTGTCTGCACTGTTCTTACAATGTCTTGTTTCTTCTCCCTGATCTCACGGTTTAAAGTTCAATCCAGTCATTCTCTACCACATTCCCTTGTCCCAGTTCCTTCTTTGTAGTCGTATCTGCATACTCACTATCTAGAACTATCTAATTTATGTGTTTACTTGGCTGTTTCACATCTCTACTCCTAGGACGTAAGTTCTATGAAGGCAAGGAATGTGTTCACCCTGGTATAACCAGCACTTATAAGCGTGCTAGAATTGCTAAGCACAGCCACGTCATTGCTTAACAAATATTGATTCCATAAATGAGTGGGTGTAGGCAGAGGTCCCGTAGTAGTTGAGGAACATGTTACAACAATTAATTGCAGGCAATTAGTCAATAAATACGTTCTAGAGCAGCACAGTGATTATAGTCAACCACACAGCATGACATACGTCAACGTGGCCAAGAGACTAGATGTTAAATGTTCTCCCCACGGAAGAAGAGTGACTATGTGATGGGATCGAGGTGTTACTAAAGCTATGTCATGTGATTGTCATGTTGTAGCACATAAACGTATCAAATCAACATGTTGTACCCCTTAAACGTTCACAATGTGGCATGTCGGTTGAAGGTACCCCCCAAAAGTAACCATAGAGTTCAATACTTCTGATGACCACATCTTATTGTTGTCATATGTTGAATGGTGGGAAGGAAATATATAACTTCAGTTTCCTTGTCTACAAGAAGATATTCGGGAAATACAGTCATCTGTACTTTAATACTTTTTCCTCCAGTCGATCACATCATCCTTTGTTGGTCTATTTGATGAAATATGTGCAAAGGTCTTTAGAATGAGGGTGTGAGAGAACTTTTTCAGGCAGATAATTCTCCTTTTTAATTGGACACAGGCAGCTACTTTTTGAAACTGTCAGAAGCTGCTTTGTTCAGACAAGAAAGAAAGAATGCTGCTAGGGAAGAAACAGCATCTCAAAGAACATGACTGTGGGAATTCTGCTAGTTTGCTCTGAAAATAGAGTTTCTGTCTGGCTTAGGTTTTATGGCTACCGGTAGATTCTGGTGCCTCTGCAACTATGGATACTGACAGATATTTTCTTTTCCCTCTTTATTTTAATAAATCTTGATTCAAGGTCTGCACCTCAGATTTCATAGTAAGCTTGAATGTATCACTAATATTTTCTACCCCAAGTTTTATTTGAAAATTTCTTTTTATATTATTTTTATTGTTGACACTATTACAGATGCCTCATTTCCCCTCCTTTGCCCAGCTCCACCCAGCCCCTGCTCCCTGTCTCCTGGCATCACCACACGTTGTCTGTGTCTTGGGTTATGCACATATGTTCTTTGGCTAATCCTTTCACCTTCTTTCATCTGGTCCTCAACTCCCCACTCCCTCTAACAGCTGTCAGTCTGCTCCCTGTCTCTGTTTCTATTTTGTTCATCAGTTTCCACAGTAAATACCAAAATACACCTAGGTGTTATTTTTTGCACTGCTTTTTATATTATATCTTTGTAGATTAGAATGATTTCATCTAAACCAGACAAATTATGATATGTTAAAGGTAAACAGTGGCTCCTAGTCACATGTTTGTTTAAAAGACTTCTGCTTTCGTCTCCCTGCTATCCTGACTTTAGATCACCATATCTTCTTGGGAGGAGCCAATGAATTTATATGTATAAAGTGCTTAAGCAAAATATACTGACACATGCTAAGTGCTCAAAATGTATTAACTATAGCAATTATTATGATGCTAATAATATAATGATATCACTCAGGCAAATTTGAATATGTAGTGTTAGTCGAAAATGTAGGGTCCTTTAAATACAATAAGTATTAGGTTCTTGCATCATATTTCAAGTTGAGAAGTATAGTCAATAACCCAAAGTAGCAGAGAATGGTAACTTTATTTTTAAAACTAGAGGCCCGGTGCACGAAAATTCTTGCACTTGGGGGGGGTCCCTCAGCCTGGCCTGCACCCTCTCACAATCCAGGAGCCCTCGGGGGATGTCTGACTGACAGCTTAGGCCTGCTCCCTGCAGACATCCCTATGGGAGTACACTGACCACCAGGGGGCAGCTCCGGCTCTGCCCCCATCGCCCTGCCACTGGTTGTTGTCGTCCCCTTCCTCTGCCCGCTGGCACCTGCCTTGGCTGGCCTGGCGCCGCTCGCTGGCAGGCCTCCCCTTGCCCACCCACTGGTCAGTCTGCCAATTGTCCAATTTGCATATTAGGCTTTTATTATATAGGACACTGTTTAGTAAATGAAGTCCAAGTACAGAGTGCAGCATTTCACATTCAAATAAAGGGTGTGGCATTGATTGATTTTTAGATTTGACATGCTTGTTTTTTTATGGATTTCCTGTTATCTGAAGTGAATTGTTCCTTCCTTCACTTATGTAATAACCACTTACTGAACGTTTACCTCAAGCCTGTCACAATTCCAGGCCTGCGTACAAAGCTCTGTCAGACAGTCCATTCCTTGGCAAGCAGAAAGGAATTTAGAAACAAAAGAATTGAAAAACACTGTGATGTGTCTTTATTGATGACATAACGGTGGCATGAAGTTGGTACCAGCTCTGATGCTAAGGGTGGAAGGCATGCCCATGGCCCACATGGGTCAATACCACTGCTGTGAGGAGTAAGTGTGGAACTCAAGAACAGCTAAGGAGACTCAAGGAGACTTGGACTGAGATTTATGGGGAACAGACTTGCTTTTTCTTGCTGGATCAAAAGCAGGCAGGGTGTAGGGCCTGGAGCTCTACCACTGCTCAGCTGCCCTGGGAAATGGGAATGGACACCAGTGCAGTGAACGGAGAGACGTGACCACGCCTGGTCCCACACACATGAAAAGGACTTGAACTTCACGTGGGTTGGGGAAGAAGACAGGGTAAACAGGAACTATGCGACTGCAGAGCTAAGTTAGAATTTTGCTTCGGCCCATCCTCAGCTTTGCTATGGTCCATAAACTCCTCGGGACAGGGGCCACATCCGCCTTGACCATAGATTGAGGCCTAGACCAGTGTCCAGCAAACCACCTAATCACTGTTTCTTGACTGAAGCAAAGAAGAAAAATAGAGACATGGAAAGTCAAGATAAAGACTTTGAGCCCTAGCTGGTGTGGCTCAGTAGATAGAATGTTGGCCTGCAGACTGAAGGGTCCAGGGTTTGATTCCATCAAGGGCACATGCCAGGGTTTCAGTCTCAATCCCCAGTAGGGGGCGTGCAGGAGGCAGCTGATCAGTGATTCTCTCTCATCAGTGATGTTTCTATCTCTCGCTCCCTCTCCCTTCCTCTCTGAAATCAATAAAAAGATATCTTTTTTAAAAAGACTGAAATAATTCTTCATACTGACCTGAGGAACTGAGATACAGTGACAGGTGACTGATGAACTGCAGAAAGACTGACATAACAGCGAAGACAACAGGAGGGGGTTATTAGAAAGTAAGGTGCTGCCACTTAGGCTGGCACGCATGCCAAGCAGGCTTGGCCAGTACTGAGCAATGAGGGGCAACCCTACCCTCAACCTCTCCTGGAACACACACAAAATCAAAGGGTGACGTACGAAAATTTTAAACTTTATATTTTCTAAAAAAGAATGATCAGATCAATGAGTAAGGTTATAAGATACAAAAGACGTAAAGGTGGCAAGAGTTTTAAAATAAGGCATGTGGGGTATATGCTTCAAAGAATTCTAAAAGGTTGAAAAGGAACTAGTTTTAGGAAAAGGTATTTGTCAGGCATTATGGGCTGAATTGTGTTCCCTCGAACGTTACAAGTTGAAGAGTTAACCCCCAGAACCTCAGGACGTGGCTGTGTTTGGAGATGAGCCTTTTGAGAGGTAAGTGAGTTAAAAAGGAGCTGATAGGGAAGTCCCTAACCCAGGCTGCTAGTGTCCTTGTGAGAAGAGGAGAGTAGGACACAAGGAGGGACGCCGCCGTCCTTGCACAGACAAAGGACCACCTGAGGACACGGTGAGAAGGCGGCCATCCACAGAGCAAGAGCGAGATCTCAGAAGAACTGAGCCTGCGACACCTTGATCTCAGACTCCCGGTCTCCAGACTAGTGAGCAGATACCTGTTGGCTAAGCCATCCCTTCGGGGATGCTTGGTCATGGCAGCATTGGCAAACCAATACAAGTGCAAACTCTTCTTGCGTTTGGAGGGAGAAAGTGTAAGCTGATGGGAGAGCCAAAGAAAAAGACAGTTATATTTCAATAAATATTTTATTTTACATTAGAATAGGTAACACGTGCCCACATCACAAAACTCAATTGTTATGAAAAGGATGCACAGTGGGAGCGAACTCTTTCTCCAACTCCTCCTGGCCCCCTTAGTCCTGCAGCCTAGTACTATTCTGTACCAGTTTCTCCAGTATGACTGTGCCTACGTGTGTGTGTGTGTGTGTGTGTGTGTGTGTGTGTGTGTGTGCATGTTATTTTACACTATGTGCCATTGGCTGAAAATTTTAACTTTTGTCCAATTTAGTCTTTGACCAGTATGTTCTTGGAGTCAATTTTTTTGTTTTGGCCTAGTTACTTACTATTTTTCACATATAGACATGTATTTTGCTTTTCAGCTATTTTTTAAAATATATTTTTATTAATTTCAGAGAGGAAGGGAGAGGGAGCGAGAGATAGAAACATCAATGAGAATCACTGATCGGCCGCCTCCTGCAAGCCCCCTACTCGGGATCGAGCCTGCAACCCGGGCATGTGCCCTTGACCAGAATCAAACCCAGGACCCTTCAGTCCACAGGCTGATGCTTTATCCTCGGATGCTCTTCATCTTTTAAAATAATGTACATTGTAGATCATCTCACATCAGGGTATTTATAGCTATCACACTTTCTCACAGCTCTACAGATGTTCCGTAATTTTTTAAACTAGTCACTAGAGTGAACATTTTTAGGTTGTTAACAATCTTTGACTTTTACAATGTAGCAATGGACAGTTGGTACCTTGGTCATGAGCGAAGACATCTGCATGATTTACTCTAAAAGTGGACATGCTGGGTCAGAGAAATGTGCACTTTGAGTTTTAATTGAGGCTATTGAAGTCACATGCCGACAGCAAGGTACGGGGGTGTCATTTCCCCAAGCCCTTTCTGATATTGTGGTGACAAGAATCGTTCTTTGTCTTGTTTACAGGGATGCTTACCTGAACTTACATTTAATAAAACGACATAAAGCTTTATGCACACATTACACCAATGTCAGATTCCTGGTTTTCATGTTGTACTGTAATTATGTTAAGACTAAAGGCCTGGTGCACAAAATTCGTGCACGCGGGGAGGCGGTCCCTCAGGCAGGCCTGCGCCCTCTTGCAGTCCGGGAGCCCTCAGGGGATGTCTGACTGACGGCTTAGGCCCACTCCCCACACGGGGAACAGGCCTAAGCTGTCAGACAGACATCCTTAGCACTGCTGTGGAGGCAGGAGAGGCTCCCACCACCGCCACTGCACTCACCAGCCGTGAGCCCGGCTTCTGGCTGAGCAGTGCTTCCGCTGTAGGAGTGCACTGAGCACCAGGGGGCAGCTCCTTCATTGAGCATCTGCCCCCTGGTGGTCAGTGTGCATCACAGCAACCAGCCGTTGCACTGTTCAGTCAATTTGCATTTTATTATATAGGATATACTAGTAAGTGTTGGAGGAAGGGTACACAAGACCACTCTATACTTTTTTTTTGCAATTTCCTGTTAATCTATAATTATTTCAACATTAAAAGTTCAACAAAAAAAACAAAACATGAAAATCATTAGAGGGCTTCTGTCATTAGAGCAGTTCTTATGGAGGCCTCTGGATGGAGACAGTGGCTCCGGACCTCATTTTCCTGACAAGCTGGTGAAAAGCGAAAGTAGGTGGGAGACCAGGGAGGGAGGGAGTGTTGCCATGGAATCAGTGAGCCCAGTGGCATGTCCGGAGGACAGTGATCTCACAGTACCTAACACCTTCGGATGGAAAGGGCTTTAAACCGAACATTGCATTTTGATGATATTGTCTGGGGCAAGTCTGCAGTAGAAAGGTGGGATGGGAAGGAAGTCGAGCCAGAAACTTTCCAATTCCCACAGTCCACTCCGGGTTAGGTGACATGCAGTGGATTTCAGCCTCCCCACCACCACACACACACACACACACACACACACACACACACACACACGCCTCGAGGGCAATGTAGTTTACCTTGAGGAAACAGAACCACATCTACAGAACTTCCAGTGCTCAGAGTGTGCCCTGGGGCAACGTCCCTCCTGGGCAGAGTGGGTAGTTTGTAGCAAACTTGAATCTTTGTGGGGAACCCTGAAGCCTTCCTGGAGCCAAGATTAAGAATGAGGGGGATTTGCCCAGCTGATGTGGCTCAGTGGTTGAGCATCGAGCCAGGAACCAGGAGGGCACATGCCTGGGTTGCAGGCTCGATCCCCTGGGGGGGGGGGGGAGGCGGTGTACAGGAGGCAGCTGATCCATGATGTTTCTATCTCTCTATCCCTCTCCCTTCCTCGCTCTCTAAAAATGAAAAAATAAAATAGATAACCTCTGCTGCTATTCCACTAAATCACCGTTTTTTAAAAAGCGATAGGGATTTTTCCCAAGCTTTGAAAACTGTTGAAATTCATTTCTGTGTAGAAGTGCAGAAATAAACTCTAAGCAGTGGTTCTCAACCTTCCTAATGCCGCGGCCCTTTAATACAGTTCCTCATGTTGTGGTGACCCCCAACCATAAAATTATTTTCGTTGCTACTTCATAACTGTAATTTTGCTACTGTTATGAATCGTAATGTAAATATCGGATATGCTATATGTGTTTTCTGATGGTCTCGACCCACAGGTTGAGAACCGCTGCAAGTCTAAAGAGTTCATTCTGATAGGGATGGTGGGCGTGTCCTGGTGGCAGGTGGGAGTAACTGACTGGTGTCTGCTCCTCTCTTCTTGGTTTCCATCCAGCCCCTTCATGAACCACTTCGTCCGGGGCCTCATGTGTTTAACCTTCCCTGGCTTTATTTTACATTTGGTTTCACGTGTGTTCCTTTGGGGTGAGAGTGGAACTGCCCCATGGAAATGTTAACTGAGGGACTTCAGCTCAGGAAGGACGTCAAAAGAGAGATTTCGACACAGAATTCAGGAGGCTGTGTCCAGGAATATTTAAGGGCATGAGCTTTGGAGCCACACTGCTTGGGTTCAACCCCTACCTCTCCAGATAATGTAACTTACACCTGTATTTCTGTATGAGTTGGGGTTTGCCAGAGAAACTGAATATATAAATACATAGATATGTAGGTGCAAATATACTTTTCCTTTTTGTGTGAATCTTCCTTTTTAAATAATTATGTTCAGCTTGATACATGCTGGAAAAAATCTTATACTTACAAACTATTAAGTATATGGACAAAAGGGGCCACACGCTGACCTGACAAGCTCAGGGGAGGCCTGCATGGCAGTCTTGCAAACTCAGAGACCTAAAGTCACCACAAAGGATGGTCTGAAATTAAACCTTAAAAGCAGTGATGGTGGGCAGTTACGTCCTAGGCCGGTATCTTCACTGACAAGGTCAACCTTTACCTTAACTGAGCCTGTCTGTCTTTTTGCATCTAAGATAACAGACCCTTGAAATGTCGGGGTAACTTGTGACTTCCCTTTTTCTGGAGCCCCTGGGGCACAACCAAATGTGCTGGGCGCCAGGACAGATGCCACAAATTCCTTCATTATCATGTTAATTGTTCCTGCGCCCACCTAAGTATGTGTCCATCATTTTACTTTTTATCCAATCCCAGGGGTTTCCTCAGCTTTGCTTTATCCCACCTCCTTAATCTATCACCAATGGATTTCATGTAACCCACCTACATCCCTTTCCTTTGATTGCAAATGTATAAATACAGATGTAATCCACCATTCTCCGGAGCACTATCTCAATTTGTTGAGGTTCTGCTTCCCGGCCTATGTCGACAGTTTGGCTCAAATAAACTCACAAAAATTCCTTACAGGTTTCAATGGTTTTTTTTATGTTAACAAGTACATTATTAAATAAACTTAATTCATTTTTAATAAATTTCCAATCAAGTGTTTTTGGAAAAACTAACCCTAAAATTTGTATGGAACCACAAAAGACCCTGAATAGCCAAACAAACCTTGATAAATAGCAAAGTGGATGGTATAATGTTTTCTGATTACAAACTATACTACAAAATGACAGTAATCAAAACAGTATGTTCCTGGCATAAAAACAGATATATATAGACCAACGGAATAGGGTACAGGGCCCAGAAATAAATCCTCACCTCTATGGTTAGGTAATCTGCGACAAAGGAGGCAAGGGTATGCAATGGAGTAAAGACAGTCTCTTCAATTAGTGATGTTTGGAAAATGGGACAAATTCATGCTAAGTAGTTTTTTTATGTTATTGCAACTAAAATTGTTTTCTTAATTTCTTGTTAATATTTATTGTTAGTGTATAGAAACACTACAAGTTTTTGTATATTGATTTGTAACCTTCAACTTATAACTTGTTTATCAATTCTAACATTTTTATTGAACATTACAGATATATGTATGTATAGATAGATAGATGTGTATATATTAGGGATATACATGTATAGCTACATACCAATGTCATCTGAAATGTTAGGAATATTATATGTATATGTGTATCTAAAAACAGAATTTTATGTCTTCCTTTTTAAATTA
>NW_005871771.1:153843-185340 GCF_000147115.1 Myotis lucifugus | reverse complement strand
TACCTGATCTTTGGAAAATATCATTCAGCTTTCAACAGTGAGTATGGTGCTACCTGTGGGTATCACTTTTATTGTGGTGAGGTAGATTTTTTCTGTACCTAATTTGTGGAGTTATTTATTAAATGATTTTGATTTTGTCAAATGCCTTTATGATCTACTGTGATGAACATATGATTTTTATTTTTATTATGTTAATGAGGCATATCACATGTATTGATTTGTATTATGTTGAACCATCTTTGAATCCCAGTGATAAGTCCCAAATGGTCACGGTGTATGATTATTTTAAGTGCTGTAGAATTTAGTTTTGTAGTGTAAGGTTGAAGATTTTGACACCTATTTTAATCAGGAATGGTGGTCTGAGGTCCTACTTCCTTGTAGTGTCCTTGTATGGCTTGCTATCAGGATAAAACTGGCCTCAAACAATGAGTTTGACAGTGTTCCCACCTCTTCAGTGTTTTTGTGAGACTTTGAGAAAATGTTAATGATTCTTAATTAAACATTTGGTAGAATTTACTAATGAAACCATCTGGCCTTAAACATTTCTCTTTTGGGAGATTTTTTATTACTGCTTCACTATCCTTTCACATTATTGACATTTTCAGATTCTTGGTTTTTTTATGACTCAGTCTTAGTAGTCTGTATGTTTCTAATAATCTATCCACTCTTCTAGGTTCTTCAATTTGATGGCATGTAATTTTTATAGTAGCTTCATAATCCTTTATATTTTTGTGATTTCTGTTATAATTTCTTCTTTTTCATATGTAGTTTTATTTTTCTGTATATTTTCTTAGTCTAACTAAAGGTTTGTTGACTTTGTTCATATTTTCAAAAACCAGCCCTTAGACTTTCTATTGTTTATCTGGTTTTTATTTAATTTTTTTCTGCTTTGTTATTTGTTATCTACTTCTTTTTCTAACTGTGGGCTTAGTTTGATCTTTTGTTTTTTAGTTCCTTGAAGTATAAGCTTGGTTCTTTATTTGGATCTCTTTTTAATTCTAAATTTAGGGTTTTAGCACATTAAAATTTCCCCTTAAAACTTCATTTGCTACACCCTATACATTTTGATATTTTGTGTTTTCTTTTTCAGTGTCTCAAGAAATTTTTTAATTTTCCCTTTGATTTATTATTTAACTCATTGGTTCTTCATGAATAATTGTTTTATTTCCACATATGTGCAAGACATACAGTTTCCCACTTGAATTTAATTTATATTTTATACCATTTAGTTGGAAAGATTCTTTAAATGATTCCAATCATCTTAAATTTGTTAAAACTTATTTTATGCCCTAACGTGACCTGTCCTGGTGAATGTTCTGTGTGCACTTGAGAAAATGTGTATTCTGCTGCTATTACATGAGATGTACTCTATATGTGTGTTCCATTTGATCTAGAATACAGTTTAAAGCCAATGATTTCTTATTAGTTTACTAGAGGCCCGGTGCACGAAATTTGTGCACTGAGGGGTGGGGGTTCCTCAGCCCATTCTGTGCCCTCTTGCAGTCCTGGAGCCCTCGGGGGATGTCCGACTGATGGCTTAGGCCCACTCCCCGCCATCAGTCGAACATCCTTAGCACTGCTGCGGAGGTGGAAGAGGCTGTGAGCCCGGCCTCTGGCTGAGCGGCGCTCCCCCTGTGGGAGTGCACTGACCACCAAGAGGCAGCTCCTGCATTAAGCATCTGCCCCCTGGTGGTCAGTGCATGTCATAGCGACCGGTCGATTTGCATATTAGCCTTTTATTATATAGGATCGAATGATCTATCCATTGTTGAAAATGGAGTGTTAAAGTCCCCTGCTATTATTGGATGGCTGCTTTGTCTCCCTTCAGACCTCTTAATGTTTTCTTTATATATTCAGTGCTCCGATGTTGGGTGCATTTATATTGGCAATTGTTATGTACTCTTGATAAATTGACTGTTTTGTCATTATATAATGTCCTTGTTTGTATCCTATAACTGTTTTCATCATAAAGTTACTAATATAAAAATAGAGGCCTTTTATCTTTTGGCTTTCATTAGCATAGGATATCATTTTTTATCATTTCACTTTCTTTTTTTTAATTAAATCTTTATTGTTCAGATTATTACAGTTGTTCCTCTTTTTCCCCCCATAGCTCCCCTCCACTTGGTTCCCACCCAACTCTCTGCCCTTACCACACCCCCCCCACCCACTGCCCTCATCCATAGGTGTACGATTTTTGTCCAGTCTCTTCCCGCATCCTCCACACCCTTCCCCGCCCCCCAAGAATTGTCAGTCCACTTTCTTTCTATGCCCCTGATTCTATTATATTCACCAGTTTACTCTGTTCATCAGATTTTTTATTCACTTGATTTTTAGATTCACTTGTTGATAGATATGTATTTGTTGTTCATAATTTGTATCTTTACCTTTTTCTTCTTTCTCCTCTTCTTAAAGGATACCTCTATCTTAAAGGATACCTTTCAGCATTTCATATAATACTGGTTTGGTGGTGATGAACTCCTTTAGCTTTTCCTTATCTGTGAAGCTCTTTATTTAACCTTCAATTCTGAATGATAGCTTTGCTGGATAAAGTAATCTTGGTTGTAGGTTCTTTACCATGGTGAAGTCTTCTTTCATTTGAATCTATTGGAAACCTTTCTCCTTCATGCATCCATACGTCTATATCTATCCCCAGATTTGGGAAATTTCCAGCCATTACACTGAGTGGCCAGATTATTATGACCACCCCATCAGTACAATGAAGTGAATTAGTTATGCAAACAATAATAATAAAACCTTGAGAGTATTTGCTTAGGTCCCTTTGGGGGTTGAATGACCCTTTCACAGGGGTCGCCTAAGACCATCGGAAAACACATATATAATTACATATTGTTTTTGTGATTAATCACTATGCTTTAATTATGTTCAATTTGTAACAATGAAATTGGGGGTCACCACAACATGAGGAACTGTATTAAAGGTTCGCAGCATTAGGAAGGTTGAGAATCACTGACTTAAGAAGTTTTCAATATTCAGTATTTTTAGAAGTGTCAATGAAGTACTGATGGGGTGGTCATAATAATCTGGCCACTCAGTGTATATTTTTAAGCTTTTTTCTCCCTTTCCATTTTATTTTTCTGGAACTCCCAAGATGCAAATATTAACTCTCTGGAGTCTCAAGATCCAAACTGCTTTCTTTATTCCTTTCATGGTATTTTTTTTTTAATGTCCTCTGTCTGGATTTGCAAATATCTTATCTTCTAGTGACCTGATTCTTTTTTTGAAGAAAAAAACACACCTTTCTTTTCTTGAATAAAAAGAATGTTCTTTTCTCAAAGAATTCTTTTGAACTCAAAATTCAAACATTTCTCAGATTGTTCTTACGTTAGTTTCTGAATATTGTTAAATGTAAACCTACTTTGCCCCACCCTGTGTTTCGTTGTCCCCTCTTCTTCATCCCATCACATTCAGCCTAAGAAACAAGGCCATGAATGCAGGCCGGGAGAAGTTGGTCATCAGAAAGCTCCTCACAAAGAAACATATTCTTATTTTTCCCCCAGAATAAAGGCATGTTCTTGTGGATATTGTACGAGCACAGGACTAAACCAGGTCATCTGTTGAAAAATCTCTGCTTGACTCCAGAGTTCCCTGAACCACGGCGGTGCTCCTTTGCCAAAAAGGAATAGCATCCGCCGCGGGTGGTGACGCCGCTGCACTCAGGTCTGAGGCCACGCGTGGGAGCATGGCCAGAGGAAACGTGCATGTCTGGCTTTCCTTCATTTCTGTGACGCTACCCGAACATCTGCTGATGGCGCCAGCTCACACACGCTGCCTCTGAGTCCTCGATTAGAGTCACAAATGCTCCCTCCTTGCAAGAGGCCGTGGATTCCCAGGGTCCCGATTTGTGATCCCGAGAGGGAGCATGTGCCCTGTGGCTGAGAACCGCCCGGGAAGCAGCCTGGGCATCTGAATTGCCTTAGCATTGGTCGCCTTAGCACTTGCCTCCTCCTGCGCTTTCTGTTGTTGTTAATCCTCACCTGAGCTCTAACCAGTTTGGCTCAGTGGATAGAGCATCAGCCTGCGGACTCAAGGGTCCCAGGTTCTATTCCGGTCAAGGGCATGTACCTTGGTTGCATGCCCAGTAGGGAGTGTGCAGGAGTGCAGGAGGCAGCTGATTGATGTTTCTAACTCTCTATCCCTCTCCTTTCCTCTCTAAAAAATCAATAAAATAAATTATTTTTTAAAAATCCTCACCCAAGGGTATTTGAAGAGAGAGGGTAAGACAGAGAGATATAGCGATGTGAGAGAAACACGTTGATTGGTTGCCTCCTGCACGAGCCCAACCAGAGCCCGCAACCGAGGTACGTGCCCTTGACCAGAATCGAACCTGGGACCCTTTGGTCTGCAGGCCGGCACTCTATCCACTGAGCCAAACTGGCTAGGGCTTGCTCCTGCTTATTTTTAGTATGTACCATATTTTTACTGTAACAAACCTTTCCTAAGTGTGCATAGACATATTGCTGTTATTCTTTTGTATTATCTAAATCTACAAAACTAGATCCCATGAAAATGGAACACATATATCTCTAAAGTATACTCCTAAATGTTACTGAAGAATAAAATGGAATAGACACTTCTCCCTGAGAGATTCACTTCTCCCACATAAACTTTTGTATTTGGTATATTTATTGTTTACATCATGTCAACATTTCTGAATCACATAAAATAAGAAAGACTAAGAATCCTATATCGTAAAACCCTAATATGCAAATCGACCAAACGGCAGAACGACTGGTGGCTATGACACGCACTGACCACCAAGGGGCAGACGCTCAATGCAAGAGTCACAATTGCTTCCAAGGAGGAGTCACAATTGCCTGCAAGGAGGAAGCAATTATGACCTGGTCAGGGGAAGCTCCTGCATTGAGCATCTGCACCGCCCTCCCCCCGATAGGGAGGTAACCAAAGGCGGAGATCAGGGAGCGGGGCTGGCCAGCAGGCAGCACCAGACCACCAGCCAAGGTGGGTGCCAGTGGGGGCCCCCCTATCGCCCCGCCCGCTGGTCGCTCCACAGATGGCCTTGCTCGCTGGCCAGGCCTAGGGACCTACCCTATATATTGGGAACAGTCTCTTAGATTTAAAAATTAAAACCTGGCAAGGCTACTCTAACACTGAAAAAACAGGATGATGCAGTGGTGACATGCATGGACTCTGGCTTGCACATTTTGTGGTCAGACCTGATTCTGACACTTATAACTGGGTGACAAAGCCAATTGCCTAACTTCTCTCTGCTTCAGTTTTCCACCCATAAGAAGGGGAAAATGGTACTCCTGCCTCAGAAGGATCATGTTATGTACTACCTTTTATAATCAGGGCAAAAAATGTAGCTGCCCATACAATAGGTCAAGATGCCTTCACCTGTATGAAAAGTATGGTCACTGGTGCATGCAGCATCCCGGATTTCGAGAGGGATGTCCAACTGCCAGTTTAGGCCCGACATCCCCCAAAGGGTCCCAGATTGTGAGAGGACACAGGCCAAGCTTAGGGACCTCCTCCTCATATGCCCCCCCCGCAGGAATTTCGTGCACCGGGCCTCTAGTTTATTAATAATCTGAAATCTAAATGCAGAAATACTTGCTTTATTTTTAAATTTTACTTTACTATCTACTTCTTATCTAACATTTTGAAAATGTTCTTATTTTTCTTATAATTTATATGGGATTATTAGATGTGTGGATAGTGTTTCATTTTGGCCCAAATAACTACAGGAGGAACGTTGCTGCAATTCAAATGTAGCCAAATTGCTCACATAACTCTACTAATTGAAATATATTTTGACAGGACGTCCTGTCAAGATGTGGCAGAGGTAAACGCAGCACTCACCTCCTCCCACAACCATATCAAAATTACAACTAAAGCCATAACCGGTTTGGCTCAGTGGACAGAGCATCAGCCTGCGGACTCAAGGGTCCCAGGTTCGATTCTGGTCAAGGGCATGTATCTTGGTTGCAGGCACATCCCCAGTAGGAGGTGTGCAGGAGGCAGCTGATCGATGTTTCTCTCTCATCGATGTTTCTAACTCTCTATCCCTCTCCTTTCCTCTGTGTAAAAAATCAATAAAATATATATTTTTTAAATAATATATATATATATTTTTAATATATTTTATTGATTTTTTTACAGAGAGGAAGGGAGAGAGATAGAGAGTTAGAAACATCGATGAGAGAGAGACATCGATCAGCTGCCTCCTGCACATCTCCTACTGGGGATGTGCCCGCAACCCAGGTACATGCCCTCGACCGGAATCGAACCTGGGACCATTCAGTCCGCAGGCCGACACTCTATCCACTGAGCCAAACCGGTTCCGGCTAAAATATATTTTTTTAATTACAACTAAACTGCAGAGCAATCATCATTCAGAAACACCTTACATCTGGCTGAATGGAAGTCCTACAACTAGGGAATTTAAAAAGCCACTCAAGACTGTTTCTCTCTCTTCTCTCTCTCTTTTTCTCTCTCTCTCCTCCTCCCACACTCCCTTCCACTCTCTCTAAATATAAATGGGAAGAATATCCTCAGGTGAAGATTAACAACAAAATGAATTGTATATAAAAATATTTAAAATTACACATACATGTATTATAAACTGAAAGCCAGAAATAATTATAATTGCAAAAGTTTTTGTGCAGAACAATCCCTAAAAACTTTTTTAAATCTATTGGACAGGAATTTTTATAGCAAATAAGAAAAATTAACTATAATGGTAAAGGCAAAAGAATGGATAGTAAACTACATTCTAATTGAAACATTTCAGAAATATTTGATAAATAGAATCCACAACATTAAACTATAAGTTAAGTATGTATTTATTTCCATTTATTTAATTACATATAAGGTATGGAAAGTTAAGAAAAATGTATTTACATTATCATGATAAATCTTACACAAAATATTCACTTTTGCATATGGACATTTGATAAAGAGAAAACTCTTTGGATTTATGTGCAAGAAAAATCACATTATCATTAAATTTAGACTTAAATAAGTGTAAGGAAACTGAAGAAATCATTAAAATTTGAGAAAAATTAAATATTAATTTTCATTATTTCTTTCTTCTAAACTTCAGTTGGAGATAAGCACTAATTTCTTACACAAGCATGCACAAACATGGCCCTAGAAGTTCCACAGTTGCTGACTGAGCTGAGACGTTTGCTTTCTATATTATTATTTTTTTTAACATTCAATCAATGAACATTTATTGTGTAGAGGGGATGTGGGCCTTCTGTAGACCAAGATCGATTTTAGATGGTTTTACATGTCTCTTTTAATTTTTTTTTACATTTTTTCCCTTTATTGAATAAGATATTACAAATGTGTCCTTATCCTCCCAATGTCCCCTCATCCCCCCAATCCTGCCCTCACCCTCACCCCCTGTTGTCCACATCCATCACTTATGCTTATATGCATGCATACAAGTCCTTTGGTTGATCTTTCCCCCTCACCCCCACCATCCCCTGCTTTCCCTCTGAGTTTTGAGCATCTGATCGATGTTTCTCTGTCTCTGGCTCTGTTTTTGTTCATTGGTTTACGTTGTTCATTATAATCCACAAATGAGTGAGAGCATGTGATATTTATCTTTCTCTGACTGACTTATTTCACTTAGCATAATGCTCTCCAGTTCCATCCATGCTGTTGCAAATGGTAGGAGTTCCTTCCTTTTTACAGCTGCATAGTATTCCATTGTGTAGATGTACCAAAGTTTTTTAAATATTTCAATTTTAATGCCAAAATATCTCATAAGAAAAATGTAGTTTTAATTATATTTCCGTTAATATTAGCTCATTCTCAGTTTACCCTACGATGGTGAGGATCTTTTTTAACCTTGATTTCTGCCCAATACTAACGTTCTGCTGTGGAGGCCACTCGTGAATGGTTCAAAACATCATACAATCTTGATCGCTGTTTTTTTTTCCATTGAACTCTGGCCATACTGTACATTTTTGTTTTAAATGCTAGAGATTTTTATATTTTTTACTTATAAATCATTTTATTTGTTAATACTAATTGACAATACTATTGGAGTTTATCAGAAAAGTTATGGATACTATAAATTTCAATATCTGTGCTGAATTTAAAAAATGAATAAGACCTTTAAACATATATTGAGGCCTGGCTGAGTGGTTCAGTTGGTTGGAGCATCGTCCCGTATACCCAAAGGTTGCAGGTTTGGTTCCCAGTCAGGGCACATACCTAGGTTGCAGTTTCAATCCCTGGTTGGGGCAAGCACTGGTGTTGCAGGCAACTAGTAGATGTTTCTCTCTCATATCAATGTTTTGTTCTGTCTCTCTCTCTAAAAATTAATAAAATATAAATAATAAATAAACATATATTGAGACAATTTATTGGTAAACTTTTTGCCAACTTTGCATAATGTAATTAAAAATTTTAACTAAGTTAAAATATTAAATGAAAGCTCAAGATTGTATGCATTCAAATATTTAATCTCAATAAAAGTATATTGGTTTCTGATTTTTATCTCATTTTGTGTTACTAAATTAATTTATATAGTTATTTCTTTTCATAATAAGTTATAAGTCCATACATTCCGCCGTAACCGGTTTGCGCTCAGTGGATAGAGTTTCAGCCTGGGGACTGAGGGTAAATAGCCCTGGTTGTTGCTCAGTGGTTAGAGCACTAGCTCTTAGACCAAAGGGGCACGGGTTTGATTCCTGGTCAAGGGCAGGTACTTCGGTTGCAGGTTCAGGCCTGGTCAGGGCGTGAGGGGGAGGCAACCTATTGATGTGTCTCCCTCACATCGATGTTTCTCTCTCGTCCTGTCTCTCTGTCTCTCCCCTCAGCTCCTCCTTTCACTTTCTCTAAAAAATCCTCCCCCCGAGAATTGTCAGTCCACTCCCTTTCTATGCCCCTGCTTCTATTATATTCACCAGTTTATTCTGTTCATCAGATTTTTTTATTGACTTAATTTTTCAATTCACTTGCTGATAGATCCACTGTAAAATTTACAAATAGAAATTAACAGCCTGCTCTTAAAGAACAAATGAGTCAAAGGAGAAATCAAAAGAGAAAACTATTTAGACAAATGAAAATACAACATAAACCTATGGGAAGCATCAAAAGCAGTTCAAAGAGGGAGGTGTACAGTACTTAATGCCAATATTAAAAATAAATATCTAAGTGGCATCAGAGGAATGGAGACATGAGAGATTCCTCTAGCCTCTCCCCCTGAAACTTCAACAAGTTAATCAACTATAACTCAGCGAGGATTCCCTGCTCAATACGGAAGCCTGCCTGAGCGGCCTGTGCACTGAAGCATCTAAAGGTGGGCACCTGGGAATAAACGGGAGGTGAGAAGGGAGGAGAGCTCAGATGGCCAGGGATGCAGCCCTGCACCTGGGAGCTGGTGGCCAGCTCGTCCCAGAGAGGGGAGGAAGCTGGTGACAGCAAGCCCTCCCGTCATCCAGGAGGAAGAGTCTCGGTGGCTCTCCAGCAGGGAGAGAGGTGGGAACAGCAGTGGGATCAGCAGCTGAGCCTGCAGAGGTGTCCAGGCAAGGACACAGCATAGGGGTCTGCCAGGCACAGGGGTTCTGCTGAAGCTGTCTGCTGCTGGGCAGAGGAGTTTCGGACACAGAAACAGAGCCACAGAGCCCTGCCGTCCCTTGGACTCCCAAAAGTCACCTCCAGTTGCCCTTGGTGTTGGGTCGAAGAGCACATTATCTGGAAACCAAGAGCTACTGCAGTGGAATGGTTTCCCTCTATGATTGATCCCCCGGTGGGGCTTATGGTAGGGGACCCCTTGGAGGTACAGGGTTGCCATTTGTTGAGGGCAAAACAAATCCCACCCCCAAGCAGCGTGTCTGAGGGAAGCCACGGTCAGCTCTGGGAGGTCACAGAGGGAAAAATCTTATGATTCACTGCCACCTACTGGAAAACAGTAGAAATACCTCTTCAGAGAAAGCTGCTAGCAGCGGTTCTCAACCTGTGGGTCGGGAACAATGAAAATACATCCTGCATATCAGATATTTACATTACGATTCATAACAGTAGCAAAATTACAGTTATGAAGTAGCAACGAAAATAATTTTATGGTTGGGGGTCACCACAACATGAGGAACTGTATTAAAGGGTCACGGCATTGGGAAGGTTGAGAACCACTGTAAAAAGAAAGTCAATAATACAAAAACACCCAAACAGAGGAGACCAGCAAATACTATGAATAACCATGTGAATGAGGAAGCTCAGAAATAAAATGAAAACCTCCAGAAAGCAAGCTGCAACACATGGAAATATTTTATATGAATGACAGAGAATTCAATAGTACAGTTCTGAAAACACTCAACAAGATGCAAGGATACAGATAGGAAATTCAGTGCACGCAGAAAACAAATTAATAAGCAAAATGAGTATTTTACCAAAGAGATTAAAATTTTAAAAAAGAACCAATCTGCCTGGCTGGTGTGGCTCAGTGGTTGGGTGTCGACCTATGAACCAGGAGGTCACAGTTCCATTCCCAGTCAGGGCACATGCCTGGGTTCAGGGTCAATCCCCCATAGGGGGCATGCAGGAGGCAGCCGATCTATGATTATCTCTCATCATTGACGTTTCTATCTCTCTTTCCCTCTCCCTTCCTCTCTGAAATCAATATATATATTTTAAGAACCAATATATTAAAAAAAAAACAATATGAGCCGAAACCGGTTTGGCTCAGTGGATAGAGCGTCAGCCTGCGGACTGAAGGGTCCCGGGTTCGATCTGGTCAAGGGCATGTACCTGGGTTGCGGGCACATCCCCAGTGGGAGATGTGCGGGAGGCGGCTGGTCGATGTTTCTCTCTCATCGATGTTTCTAACTCTCTATCTCTCTCCCTTCCTCTCTGTAAAAAATCAATAAAATATATTTTAAAAAAACAACAACAATATGAAATCCTGGAGATGAAGCATGCAATTAGGGAGATCAGGAGTGCAGGAGTGAACAGAGCAAACCAGATGGAGAAAATAATTGGTGCTATCAAAGATAGGAATCTAAAAATGATGCAGAGGAAAGAAGAGAGAAACCTGAGCATTTTTAAAAAATGAAAGAGTTCTACAAGAACTGTCTGACTCCATCCAAAAAGCAATATAAGTATAATATGCATACTAGAAGAAGAAGGCCGAAGAAGGAAATGGAGAGCCTAATGGATGAGAACTTCCCGAACTTATGAAAAGAACCAGATCTTTGAATCCAAGAAGCAAACAGAACACTTAGATACCTCAATCCAAAGAGGCACTCTCCAAAGCACATTGTATTCAAACTGTCAAGTATTAATGATAAAGAAAAAATTCTCAAAGTAGCCAGGGAAAAGAAGGAAGTGATCTACAAAGGAAAATCCATCAGAATATCATCCTACTTTTCAGCAAAATCTCTGGAAGCCAGAAGAAGGTGGAACCAAATATTCAAATGACTGAAAGAGAGAAATTATCAGCCAAGAATAATATACCCAGCAAAGTTAAACTTTAAATATAAAGGAGACATAAAGATTTTCCTACACATATGGAAGCTGATGGATTTTGCCACCAGAAAACCTCTCCTGCAAAAAACACTTGAGGAAGTTATTCTACCTGAAACAAAGAGCATGAAGTCATAACACTATGCATAAGATCACCAAAAAGCTTACAGCATAAACAGGGATAATTTGTGACAACAACAAAAATAAAATGGGAAAGGGTAAGCTCTGAACTGGCAAAGGAGGATGGAGATCAGATGCACTTGAAAGAAAAAAAAATCCAACTGTATATTTGCAATTTTCTTTTTCATAAACTTAATGGTAACCACACACAAAATCCCCCAAATTAAGACACATCACTTAAAAAAAAGAAAGAAAGAAAGAAAGAAACAGAGGAAAGAAGTATGGAATACCACCAAACAAACTCAGTAGACAGAAACACAAAGGAAAAGAACCAATGGAGGCACAGAGCTACCAGAAAACAAAAGATAAAATGGCTATAGGAAATTCTCATACATTAATAATTATCCTAAATGTAAATGGACTGAGTTCACCAATAAAGAGGTACAGAGCAGCAAAGTGGATTAAAAAACAAAAACTAACTATATGCTGCCTCAAAAAACATATCTAAGCTGAAAAGACAAAGTTAGATTCAAAGTTAAAGTTAGAAAATGATTCTCCAAGCAAATAACGACTACAGAAAAGCAGGTATAGCCATACTTATATCTGAAAAATAGATTTCAAGATAGGATGAGACAAAATGCACATTTATACTGATAAAGGGGACACTACATCAAGAAAACGTAACAGTTCTTAACATATATGCAACCAACCAGGGAGTACCAACATATATAAAACAACTACTCACAGAATTAAAGGGAAACAGATCAAAACACAACCATAGTTGGGGACCTTAATACTACATTTACAGCTCTAGATAGATCATTCAAACAGAAAATTAAAAAAGGAAATATTGGCTTTAAATAACACACTAGACCAGTGGTCGGCAAACCGCGACTCGTGAGCAACATGCAGCTCTTTGGCCCCTTGAGTGTGGCTCTTCCACAAAATACCACATGTGGGTACGCACGTAAAGTGCGATTGAAACTTCATGGCCCATGCACAGAAGTCGGTATTTTGTGGAAGAGCCACACTCAAGGGGCCAAAGAGCCACATGTGGCTCGCGAGCCGCAGTTTGCCAAGCCGCAGTTTGCCGACCACTGCACTAGACCAAATGGACATAATTGACATTTACATCAGATTACACATTCTCCTCCAGTGCACGTGGAACATTCTCAAGGACAGACCATATGTTGGGTCACAAAACTAGCCTCAACAAATTCAAGAAGATTGAAATTATCCCGTGCATATTCTCTGACCATGATGCCTTAAAAGTAGAAATCAACTGCAAAAAGGAAGTAAAGAAACCCACAAATACATGGAGATTAAACAACATCCTATTAAAAATAATGGGGTCAAAGAAGAAATAAAAGGTGAGAACAAAAGATATATAGAGAGCCCTGGCCAGTTTGGCTCAGTGGATACAGCGTCGGCCTGTGGATCAAAAGGTCCTGGGTTTGATTCTGGTCATAGGCACATACCTTGGTTGCAGGTTCCTCCCCTGCCTGGGCCCTGGTCGGGACTCATGCAGGAGGCAACCAATTGATGTGTTTCTCTCACATCAATGTTTCTCTCTGTTTTTCCCTCTCTCTTGAACTCCCCTAGATAGATGATAGATGATAGATAGATAGATAGATAGATAGATAGATAGATAGATAGATATAGATAGATAGATGATAGATATAGATAGATAGATAGATGATAGATAGATAGATAGATAGATAGATAGATGATAGATAGATAGATAGATAGATGATAGATAGATGATAGATAGAGATAGATAGAGTTAGAGATATATAGATATATATATATCAAGAGCGAGAAATGAGAATGACTATGCAACATATGAAAACTTCTGGGATGCAGCAAAAGCAATAATAAGAGGGAAGTTTATATCATTACAGGACTATCTTAAGAAACAGGAGAGCCAGATCTGGTTTGGCTCAGTGGATAGAGTGTCGGCCTGCGGACTGAAAGGTCCCAGGTTCGATTCCAGTCAAGGGCATGTACCTGGGTTGCGGGCACCTCCCCAGTAGGAGATGTGCAGGAGGCAACTGATCGATGTTTCTCTCTCATTGATGTTTCTAACTCTCTATCTCTCTACCTTCTTCTCTGTAAAAAATCAATAAAATACATTTAAAAAAAAAAAGAAACAGGAGAATCCCGGGTAAACAACCTAACATTACATTATATCTTAAAGTACTAGTAATAGAAGAACAAAAGCAACCCAAAATCAACAGAAGAAAGGAAATAAAAATTAGGGCAATAAAATAGAGGGGGGGAAGACTATACAAAAATTTAATTTAAAAAGAGCTAGTTCTTTGAAAAGATTAATAAAATTGACAAACCCCTGACTAGACTCACTAAGAAAAAAAGAGAAAAGACCCATGTAAACAAAATCAGAAATGAAAGAGAAGTCACCACAGACATTACAGATATACAAAGGATCATACTAAAATACTATGAAGCTCTATATGCCACCAAATTCAATAAAATAGAAAAAAATGGATAAGTTCCTAGAAATATATAACCTTCCTAGACTAAATCATGAAGAACTAGAAAATCTAAATAGACCAATCAGCAGTGAGGAAATTGAAGCAACCATCGAAAACCTTCAAAAAAGTAAAAGTTCAGGACCAGATGGCTTCACCAGTGAATTCTACCAAACATTCAAAGAAGATTTAAAACCTACCCTTCTCAAACTCTTCCAAAAATATTGAAGAAGAGGTGATACTTCCTAACACATTTTATGAGGCCAAAATAACCCTGATACCATAACCTGGCAAGGATAACACACACATAAAAAAAAAAACTACAGATCAATATCTCTGATGAATACAGTTGCAAAAATCCTAAACAAAATACTAGCAAATGAATACAACAGTACATCAGAAAATAATGCATCACAATCAAGTGGGGTTCATTCCAGGGGCACAAGGATGATTCAACATATGCAAATCAATCAAAAGAATACACCACATTAACAAAAAAAATGATAAAAATCATATGATCTTATCAGTAGATGCAGAAAAAAGCATTTGAAAAGATATAACAAGCATTTATGATTTAAAAATTCAATAACATAAAATAGAAGGAAAGTACCTCAACATAATGAAGGCCATATATGATAAACCCTCAGCCAATATTGTACTCACTGGCAAGAAACTGAAAGCTTTTCCTCTAAAATCAGGAACAAGACAAGGATTCCCACTCTCACCACTCTTATTCAACATGTTCTGGAAGTCCTAGCCAGAGCAATAAGGCAGGAGAAAGAAATAAAAGGCAGCAAAATTGGCAAGAGAGAAGTAAAAGTGTCACTTTTTGCAGAGGACATAACTCTGTATATAGAAAACCCTAAAGACTCCACCAAAGAACTATTAGAAACAATAAAAAATATAGTAAAGTTGCAGGATACAAATTCAATGTACAAAAATCCAATGCCTTCCTATAGACCAGTGATGGCGAACCTATGACACGCAGGTCAGAGGTGACACGCGAACTCATTTTTTTGGTTGATTTTTCTTTGCTAAGTGGCATTTAAATATATAAAATAAATATCAAAAATATACATCTTTGTTTTACTATGGTTGCAAATATCAAAAAATTTCTATATGTGACACGGCACCAGAGTTAAGTTAGGGTTTTTCAAAATGCTGACACGCCGAGCTCAAAAGGTTCACCATCACTGCTATATACTAACAATGAAACTTTAAAAAAAAATTTTAAACATTCCTTTTTCAATTGCAACCAAAAGAATAAAATACCTAAAAATAAATTTAACAAAGAAAATGAAAAAATGAAAAACCTATATACTAAAAACTGCAAAGCATTATTAAAAGAGATTGAAAAAGATACAACAAATTGGAAAAATATCCCATGTTCATGGATTGGAAGAATCAACATAGTTGAAATGGACATATTACCACCCTAGCCGGTTTGGCTCCATGGATAGAATGTCAGCCTGCGAACTCAAGGGTCCCAGGTTCAATTCCGGTCAAGGGCATGTTCCTTGGTTGTAGGCACATCCCCAGTAGGGGGTGTGCAGGAGGCAGCTGATCGATGTTTCTCTCTCATCGATGTTTTTAACTCTCTATCCCTCTCCTTTCCTCTCTGTAAAAAATCAATAAAATATATTTTTTAAAAAAGAAAGAAAGTAAACTAAAATGGACATATTACCCAAAGCAATATACAAATTTAATGGCAATCTTCATTAAAATCTCAAAGAAATGTTTAAATAAATAGAACAAAAAAATTGTATAGAACCACGAAAGACCCCAAATAGCCAAAGCAACACTGAGAAAAAAAGAACAAAACCAGAGATATCACACTACCTGACTTCAAGTTAAACTGCAGAGCTATGATAATCAAAATAGCATGGTATTGGCAGAAAAACAGACACACTGGGCAATGGAACAGAATTGAGAGCTGAAATATAAAACCACATGTATATGGGTAATTAATTTTCTACAAAGGAGCCAGAAACACAAATGGAGTAAAGAAAGCCTCTTCAATAAATGATGCTGAGAAAACTGGAAAGCCACATGCAAAAGAATGAAACTAGACTACAATTTGTCCTGTTGTACAAAAAGTAATTCAAAATGAGTCCAAGACCTAAATATAAGATCTAAAACAATAAATTATATAGAAGAAAGCATACTAAACTTATGGATGTTGGTTATAGAGAACATTTTATGAACTTGACTCCAAAAACAAGGGAAATAAAGGCAAAAATAAATGAATGGGACTACATCAAACTAAAAATGTTCTGCAGAGCAAAATAAACTGACAACAACTAAAAAAGAGGTGGCTGACTGAATGGGAGATGATATTTGCAAAAAACAGCTCCAACAAAGGTTTAATATACAAAATATATGAAGAACTCATAAAACTCAACACCAAACAAACAAACAACCCAATTAAAAAAATAGGTAGAGAGAAAAATGCTTGGGTACAGATGGTTTCACAAGGGAGTTTTCCCAAACATTCAAAGAACTAACACCTATACTCCTCAAACTATTCCAAAAAATCCAAGAGAAAGGAACACTTCCAAGCTCTTTCATGAGGCCAACATTATCCTAATTCCAAAACCAGATAAAGACACTACAAGGAAAGAGAATTACAGACCAATATTCCTGATGAACATAGATGCTAAAATCCTCAACAAAATATTAGCAAATTGGGTCCAGCAATATATTAAAAACATCATACACTATGACCAAGTGGGATTTATTCCAGGCATGCAAGTCTCGTACAATATTCGTTAATCAATAAACATGATACATCACATAAACAAATTGAAAGACAAAAATCACATGATCATATCAATAGCTGCAGAAAAAGGATTAGACAAAATCCAACACTTATTTTTGATAAAAACTCTCAGCAAAGTGGGAATACGGGAAGCATATCTCAATATAATAAAGGCCACATATGAGAAACCTACAGTGAACATCATACTCAATGGGCAAAAACTAAAACCATTTCCCCTAAAAACAGGAACAAGACAGGGATGTCCACGTTCACCACTCCTGTTCAACACTAGAGGCCCAGTGCACAAAATTCAAGCACTTGAAGAGGTCCCTCAGCCCAGCCCGCACCCTCTCACCGTTTGGGACCCCTCGGGGGATGTCCACCTGCGGGGAGTGGGCCTAACCCAGCAGGCAGACATCCATCTCACAGTCCAGGAATCCTCACTCCTTACTGTCCGCCTGCTTGCTGCTCCTTACTGCTCTACTCCTTGCTCCTTAGCGCTGCCCCGGAGGCAGGAGAGGCTCCCACCACAGGCGCTGTGCTCGCTAGCCAAGAGTCCAGCTTCTGGCTGAGTGGTGTTCCCCCTTGGGAGAGCACTGACCACCAGGGGGCAGCTGCTGCATTGAGTGTCTGGCCCCTGGTGATCAGTGTGCATCATAGTGACCAGTCATTCTGGTCATTCCACCATAACAGTCACTTATGCTTCTATTATATAGATAGTATTGGAAATCCTAGCCACAGTGATTAGACAAAAAGAAATAAAAGGCATCCAAATTGGAAAGGACGAAGTAAAACTCTCATTATTCACAGATGACATGATACTGTACATAGAAAACCCTAAGGACTCCACCAAAAAACTACTAGATTTAATAAATGAATTTGGCAATGTAGCAGGATACAAAATCAATACCCAAAAATCGAAGGTTTCTATATCCCAATAATGAATTCTCAGAAAGAGAAACTAAACAAACAATCCCATTTACCACTGCAACAACAACAAAAAACTAAGATACTTAGGAACAAACTTAACTGACTAGGTAAAATTCTTGTACTCAGAAAACTACAGGATGTTGAAAAAAGAGATAGAAGAAGATATAAACATGTGGAAGAATATTCTGTGTTCATGGATTGGTAGAATCAACATCATTAAAATGTCCATACTGCCCTAACCGGTTTGGCTCAGTGGATAGAGCGTTGGCCTGCGGACTCAAGGGTCCCAGGTTCAATTCCGGTCAAGGGCATGTACCTGGGTTGTGGGCATATACCCAGTAGGAGGTGTGCAGGAGGCAGCTGATCGATGTTTCTCTCTCATCGATGTTTCTAACTATCTCTCTCCCTTCCTCTCTGTAAAAAATCAATAAAATATATTTTTAAAAAATAAAATGTCCATACTACCTAAGGCAATCTGCAGATTTAATGCAATCCCAATTAAAATACCAAAGGCATATTTCACAGATCTAGAACAAATACTCCAAAAATTTACATGTAACCAAAAAAGACACTGAATAGCTGCAGCAATCTTGAGAAAGAAAAACAAAGTTAGAGGAATCACAATACCAGATTCCAAGTTATACTACAAAGCCGCCATAATCAAAACAGCCTGGTACTGGCACAAGAACAGGCATATAGATCAATGGAACAGAACAGAGACCCCAGAAATCGACCCAAGCCATTACACTCAATTAATGTTTGACAAAGGAGGCAAAAAGATACAATGGAGTCAAGACAGTCTCTTTAATAAATGGTGTTGGGATAATTTGACAGATACATGCAAAAAAATGAAACTGGACCACCAACTCACACCATACACAAAACTAAACTCGAAATGGATAAAAGACTTAAATAAATGTAAGTCATGAAACCATAAAAATCCTCTAAGAAACCATAGGCAGCAAAATCTCAGACTCTCTTGTAGGTTTACAGATACAGCTCCTAGGGCAAAGGAAACTAGGGAGAAAATAAACAAATGGGACTACGTCAAAATAAAAAGCTTCTGAACAGCAAAAGAAACCATCAACAAAACAAAAAGGGAGCCCACAGTGTGTGAGAACATATTTGGCAATGATACATCAGATAAGGGTAAATATTCAAAATATATAAGGAACTCATACAACTTAACAAAAGAAAGACAAACATTCCAATTAAAAAATGGGCAAAGGACCTAAATGGATACTTCTCTAAACTGTACATACAGATGGCCAAGAGACATATGAAAAAAATGCTCATCTCACTGATCATCAGAGAGATGCAAATTAAAACAATGAGGTATCACCTCACACCTGTCAGAATGGCTACCATCAACAAATCAACAAATGACAAGTGCTGGCGAGGATGCAGAGAAAAGGGAACCCTAGTACACTGCTGGTGAGAATGCAGACTGGCGCAGTCATTATGGAAAACAGTATGGAGTTTCCTCAAAAAATTAAATATGGAACTGTCATTTGACCCAGTGATCCCACTTCTAGGAATATATACTAAGAAACCTGAAACACCCATCAGAAAGAATGTGTGCACCCCTATGTTCAATAGCTAAGATCTGGAAACAGCCAAAGTGCCCATCAGTAGATGAGTGGATAAAAAAGCTGTGGTACATTTACACCATGGAATACTATGCAGCTGTAGAAAAGAAGAATCTCTGAGATTAAAAATGGTGGCAAAGTAAGTGGATGCTGCCTAGACATGCTCCCAGAACCAAACTGGAATTATAACTAAAATATAGAAAAACTTCCTGAATAATCAACGGAAGACTAACTGGAAAGAACCCTGATAACTGAAGAGGGAAAGTGGAGACCGCATAGAGACTGGTAGGAGGCATGGAGGTGCGAAAGGGCTGGCTGAGTTCCACAGACAGCAACTGAAGTCCTGGAGAGATATCTCAGCTGTGGGGGGTGCCACTGAGAACTCTGAGATCTAATCCCCAAGCTGGGCCCCCCAGCAGAGAGCACCAGAACTGAGAAGGGTACCCACACAACATCTGGCTGTGAAAAGCAGTGGGGTTGCTGTCTGCGAGGGAGAGATGGCTGGAAATACAGGCACCCTCTTAAAAAGCCAACGCACAAAATTCCCTGTGCAGACATTCACTTTGTGCTCCGGTGGAGGGAGGACAGGGTGAACTGGAGATGTGTGAGCAGAAGCCAGGATCAGGGGCTCTGGGGTTAGAACTCAGAATGCAGACACCCGTTTTCTGTGCTAAATATTCCCTCACCTTGCAGAGGTCATCTTTCTCATGCAGACATTTGCTATACAAGCGGCTTTGCCTGGGGGAAGACAGTTGACCTACACTATTGGAAAACACCTTACCCCACAGGGCGGAGTTTCTGAGGCCCATTTACTAGTAGAGACTAAGAATAACAATTAGCCTCCAGGCAGAAGCAATTGCCCCACCCTATTGAAAAAACTCCCACCATACCTGTGGACAATTGCCTGAGGGCTATTCAAGATGAATCCTATCAGTCTGTAGGCAGAGGCAGTCTCTAGAGGCTTTGAGTTTTTGCCTGATGTATTAGTCAGAAACAGCTTAAGAGGCACAGCAGATCTATCTAATACATAGTCACAAACCCAAAAAGGCAGCCAAAATGAGGAGACAAAAAAAAAACACTAAGTCAAATGGCAGTTCCATATTTAATTTGTTGAGGAAATTCCATACCATTTTCCATAATGGCTGCACCAGTCTGCGCTCCCATCAGTAGTGTACTAGGGTTCCCTTTTCTCCACATCATAGCATTTGTTTATTGATGGTAGCCATTCTGACAGATGTAAGGTGATACCTCATTGCCATTTTAATTTGCATCGCTCTGATGATCAGTGACTTTGAGCATTTTTTCATGTCTCTTGGCCATCTGTATGTCCACTTTGGAGAAGTGTCTATTTAGGACCTTTGCCCAATTTTTAATTGGACTGTTTGTCTTAATGGTGTGGAGTTGTATGAGTTCTTTATATATTTTTTAAATTAACCCATTATCAGATGTATCATTGGCAAATATGTTCTCCCATACAGTGGGCTCCCTTTCCATTTTGTTGACAGTTTCCTTTGCTGTGCAGAAGCTAGTTTGATGTAGTCCCATTTGTTTATTTTTTCTTGTTTCCTTTATCCTAGGAGATATATCAGCAGGTTTTACTGCCTGTGTTTTCTTCTAGGATTTTTATGGTTTTAAAACTTACATTTCAGTCTTTTATCCATTTTGAGTTTATTCTTGTCCATCATTTTTCATATTGAATGTTTTATACTTCAGAGTTTTAAAATATCTTTTACTCATGTAATCTGCTGTCAATTCTATCTGATATGTTCTTCATTTTATTTTCTTCATTTCAGTCTGTTCTGTATTTTTTTATGGTTTCTGTCTAAGTGTGAATTCTCATTGACTTCATCTATTCTCCCCCTAAGTTATTTGTCCTTATAATCAGTGTTTTGAACTCTATACCTAGTAGATAGCGTGCCTTAATTTTGTTTTAGTTCTTTTTTTTTAAATATATTTTATTGATTTTTTACAGAGAGGAAGGGAGAGAGATAGAGAGTCAGAAACATCGATGAGAGAGAAACATCGATCAGCTGCCTCCTGCACACCTCCTACTGGGGATGTGCCCACAACCCAGGTACATGCCCTTGACCGGAATCGAACCCAGGACCCTCCAGCCCGCAGGCTGATGCTCTATCCACTGAGCCAAACCGGTTTCGGCTTGTTTTAGTTCTTTTTCTGGACGTCTGTTCTGTTCATTCATTTTGACATTTTTGTTTCCTCATTTTGGCTGCCCCTCTGTTTGTTTCTATGTGTTGATAGATCTGCTTGGTCTCGTCTTGGAAGGGGGGCCTTATGTGGTAAGTGTCCTATGGGGCCCAGTGACTCCCTGATCACCTGAGCCAGGTGTTCCAGGGATGTCCTTTATGTGGGTTGTGTGTGCCCTCCTGATAACAATTGAGCCTTGTTGTTGACACATCAGTGGGTAGGATTGACCCTCAGGCTGTCTGGCTTTGAAAACTGGCCGTGACTATAGCAGATGAGCTATTGTATGGGAGCTGTCTGCAGGGATCAGGATTCATTTTAGCAGGGCTCTGGTACTTGCTGAGTTTGCCCTTTGGGTGCATTGTTTGTGGCGCTAATTGGGTGGTGCTCTGATGTGGTCTGAATCTGCCCATCAGGTGTGTTGTCTCTGGGGCACCTTGAGAGCAGTTATAATGCAGATCTAAGATAGTGTCTGCCTGTGCACAGCACAGGGCCACCTGGTAGGAGCTACAAATTGATCTGAGGTTTGTAGCTGCCTATGCTGTGAGCCAAGACTGGCTGCTACTAATGCCAGACTTGGGGCCACTTAGAAGTACTGAATGTGCAAAGGCCAGACACTGCGTCTTTGGGATTTGTGGACCTTTGAGAGATTTAGCAAAATGTATACCTGCTATCTCACTGGCCCGAAGTCAGCAGGTTGTGAAGAAATGCTACTGGGAAAGTTTTGGGTTCATGGAAGGGTTGGTTGTAGAAGTCTCATGGAATTACCACACAGGGGAGGGCAATGTTAGCCAAATTGATGGAGACGAGATATGGCACCCACTTGAGCCTGACCCTGCTTGCTGTGTGTGTGTCTCAACAAAGGAACAATGGCGGGTGCTAGTACTTCTGCCTGCAACAGAGCTGGCCCTTCATTCCTGGCCCGGAAGCCAAACAATTCCGTTCCTCCCCATATGTCCTTGGCCCTTTTTGAACTGCTGCACCAGTACTGGAGCTTGGAGCAAGTGAGTTCATCAGGGAGTAAGTCCGTGCATGGGTCCTTTAAGAGGACACCTTTAAGAGGTCTATAGCAGCCCTGTCTCACCTGAACAGAATCCCTGCCAATTTTCACAGCCACATGTTGTGGAGACTCTTCCTAGCACTGGTGGTCCAGGCTGGGGAGCCTCGTGTGAGCATATGACCCCTCAATCCTCAGCGGGAACCCTGCAGCTGAGATATCCCTGTTGATTCTCAACCACCACACATAGGTGGGAACCAGTCCGTTTTGCTCTCTACTCCTCTTACCAGCCTCAATGTGTCTTCTTCCAGCTAGCTTCAGGTAGGTGGTTCTCAAAGGTGGTTGTTCTGTAATCTAGTGGTAATTATAGTATGGTCATGGGAGAGGCAAGCACAGCACTTACCTGCTCAGCCATCTTCATCCTCTACAGATTGTTGCCAGGACATTTTCCCTTGCTTAAAATCTTTGACATCATCAATTTCAGGATAAAATCAAAACTTCTTAGTGTGGCAAACAGACCTTTTGTTATCTAGCTTCCCCCTTCTACTCAACGTTTAACATCTGTCACTCTCTTGCTCATCAGTTCTATTCTTGAGTTTCCACAAAAGTGTCATTACATACGCAGTCTCCTTTTATTTGAAATGTATATCTCACCTTCTAGAGGGTTCCCACCCTTTCAAATTCTGGCTCAGACATCACTGCTTCTGGAAAGCATTATTTGATATCTCCAGGTTCCCTTGGTTAGATTCAATCTCCTTTTTCTTTATCCTGCTCAAATCTCTACATTCTTACACTGCAACAAGTCACCTATTTGCCTGTTAACCATATTTACATACTGACATAATAATTTGCTTATTCAACTGCTAGCCCCTGAATTCCACCTCATTTTTCCTGATTCATGGCTTCTTGAAGGCCTGTGTCTTAAAACTCCTAGCCGTGCCATATATAGTTCCTGCCACAAAGCTGGGATTTTTTTTTTAATTACTACGTTGTTCATAAGTACTCCTTTTGTTTTCCTAAGATTGTTTGACACTAAAGAACACCAAATAACATACTATTTATATCATGAAAAGATTGATGTACCTTTCAACATTTTGGCACAGGTGTGAAGATTCATTACCCTTCTTTGACAACTCCTCTGTTGGAATTTATATATTCATACTAGAAGCCCAGTGCACAAATTCGTGCACAGGTGGGGTCCCGCGGCGTGGCCTGTGGGGATTGGGTTGAAACCAGCAGTCCAACACAGCCAGTTCAACGCTGCCTGCCACTCCCGCTCATTCCGGCCCTGCTGCGCCTGCCATGGGCTTGTGCCCAGTCAGTCCTGATCAGGAGAGGCTCACGCCGCCACAGTGGCACTTGCCAGCCATGAGCCCTGCGTCTGGCGCCCCTCCCAAGAGGGGTGTGGAGGGGGCCAGGATGTAATCGGCCTCTGGGCGGACTCCGGATCCATCCCACTGGCGTTTGCACCAATTATCGAGAGCCACCTGGTGGCCGCTTTTATATCGTTTCTTCCTTGCAGAGCATCTAGGGAGGGGAAGTGGCTGCAGTGCCTGAGGCTGATTTCCAGGAGGCCAGTGGCACGGGGCCATCAGTGCCTCACCCATTCTCTGGCGATTGGACCTGCAGGACTACTGAGGGAGTGAGTGGCTGCCGCCAGACTGGAGGGCCACCGGGATGAGTCAGTCAGCTGAGTGGCACTTCTGCCATGGGAATGCATTGACCACCAGGGGGGCAGCTCCTGTGTTGAGTGTCTGCCCCCTGGTGGTCAGTGCATGTCACAGCAACCAGTTGATGGGTCATTCGGTCACTTAGGCTTTTATATATATAGATATATCCATATATATAAATAGCTTTAAACTTTACTGATTTTTCCATTTAATACATATAAGATGAAAGCTCACAGTGTATAGCAGGTATACATTCATAATAACTACAGAGAAAAAAATTCTGAGAACAGAATTACAAATTGGATACAAAATCCTCAACTCACAGCAATTACTAGAACAAAGAAAGGCAACAGACTTTATTTCTATTTTTAAATAATATCTATGCACAAAGTTTGACATAAGGTCAGGAAAGGTCAAACCTCAGAAACTGAGAGGTAATTTTCACTTCATTTTTATATTTTATTTGGTCCTTTTTCCCTAAAAATGTACAATTTCTTTGATCACATCTTTTATATGCTATTAAAATGTTATTTTAAAAAGTATTACCAGTTTACAATTATTGTGGGGTTTTTTGAGAAATCCAGTACACACACCCCTCCCCTGGCCCAGATGTTACTGACAATAACATATCTAGTGTACACTGCTGTAGAAATAAAACAATTCTTCTATTTGACAAATGACCAAAGTTAATGTCTCTTGCTGTGAATTCATTTCAGGTTATTTTGAAACGTGTCTACAGACATGAACACTTTCCTCATTATCACAGTCAATGCATATCCTTGGAATTTAACATCTGATGACTAAATTATAGAAATGTTTTTAAGTATCCATTACATTTATTCCATCACTCTCATGTATTCTGATAAGCTTTGGTTTAAGGCTTCCATACATGCAAATCTACTTTCTAGGGGTTCTCTTCAATATGAATTTTATAATGATTAGTAAGAGATGACCTGTGGTTGAAAAGTTTCCCACATGTATTACATTCATAAGGTTTCTCTCCAGTATGAATTCTCTGATGGGCGATACGTGATGAGCTTTGTCTAAAAGTCTTCCCACATGTATTACATTTAAAGGGTTTCTCTCCTGTATGAATCCTCCGATGTTGAATAAGAGCTGAACTTTGGCCAAAAGATATCCCACATTCCTCACATCGATAAGGTTTTTCTCCAGTATGAATTCTCTGATGATTACTAAGGGATGAATTACACCTGAATGTTTTTCCACACTCATTACATTTATAGGGTCTTTCTCCAGTATGCATTCTCTGATGTTGAATGAGAGCTGAACTTTGTCTGAAGGCTTTCCCACACACTTTACATTTACATGGTTTCTCTCCAGTATGAATTCTTTCATGAATAATAAGTGTTGAGTGGGAACTTAAGGCTTTACCACATTCACTACAATTATAAAACTTCTCACCAGTATGAATTATTCGGTGTCTGTTAAGTCGTGAAATAGAAGTGAAGCCTTTTCCACATTCATTACATCTATAGGGCTTTTCTCCAGTGTGAATTCTCTCATGTTGAATAAGAGATGCACTCTGACTAAAGGCTCTCCCACATTCACTACATTTAAAAGGTTTCTCTCCTGTGTGAATTCTCTGATGATAACGAAGGGATGAGCTAGACTTAAATGTGTTACCACATTCATTACATAAATAGGACTTCTTTCTGGAATGGATTCTCTGACACCCAGGAAGGGATGTGTTGCAACTAGATGATTTCCTACCTGGATTATATTTATAGGGGTTTTCTCTAGCATGGATTTTTTGATGTATGAAAAGGCCTGACCTTCGACTGAAAGACTTACCACATTCTTTACATCTATAGGATTTCTCCACAGTATGTGTTCTTAGATGTTTATAGAGGGATGTGCTAAGAGTAAAGGCTTTTCCACACTCTTTACATACATACGGTTTCTCTCCAGTATGGGTTATTTGATGTTGAATAAGAGCTGAACTTTGGTTAAAGGCTTTTGAACATTCTTTACATTTAAATAATTTCTCTCCACTATGGTTTTTCTCATGTTTACGAAGGGATGAAGTGTTAATAAAGGTTTTCTCACATATACTACATTTATAGCGTTTCTCTGCTGTGTTGATTTTTGGTTGATTAATCAAATTTAAATTCTGTTTGAAGCTGTTTCCTTGTATTTCACATTTTGGTAGTGTTTCTTCTCTAGGAACCATCTGCTTTCTAATAAGGACTGACTTTGGGCTAAGGTTTTGGCCAAATTCAGTATTTTTATGTCTTCTTTCTACAGTAAGAATATTTTTGTGGGTAACTGAAAGTATTTGAACACCTTCCTTTTTCTTCTGTTTTTTCTCTAATCTGTCTTCATATATGCAGGTTTTTTCTGATTTGAAGACCCAGGGTCCATTCCTTTTGGATCTTTTCATTATCAACTCCTGAAATAAAGAATCTTGCGTTTGAGTTGACTTTGTGGTTTTATGATTGCTCTTCCATCCTGGAGGGGGGAAAAAACAAACTGAAGATGTTTCATGTGATACAGCTTTTGGCTACAGAGACAACATGTATAGAATAAATAAACACTGATTATCTTTAAATAAGGTCTTCGTATCTGCCCCAAAAATAGTAGATTTAAGCAGTACGGGAAAATAATCAATGAGAGCTTAAAGTATTAGGGTAGAAAAAAATAATTTTAAAAAACACATTTAAAAGATGGTGAGTATAGAGTGACTAAGAGAACTAGTGAATGAAGAATGGATGAATTAGGAAAGGCAATCTGGGATCAGAGTCCAAAGCCCATGATAGATTCCTAAATTATCTTCATGACATTTCTCTTCTTTATGTAATCACTCCTAACCTGAAAAGTCTTCCTCCATTTCCCTCATGCCAAATTCCTTGGTATCCTTTAGATCCCATTAAAAAATAAACTTTCTGAGTCTTTTATTGACTCAATTTCCATAGTCCACTCCCTTCAATATAGACCATACCACAGTGTTTTATATATATAGATGTTACTTTCCTTTTTCCCCATAAATGTTCTTTACAATCAGATTAGCATATCCTATTAACCTCTAAGTCTTCCTGATGGCATATGAATTATATACAATTTTTTTTGTTGATCTCTCTTAATTACGTATATACTCCAAATTTGAAAAATGTTAAATATTCTCAATTATTTATACATCAATTTCACACACAAACATGATTCAAATACTTGTAGAAGTTGTCTTACAGATCAGTACATTACATGGGTGATGGGAGGGTTTCAGGGCCAGTTCACATAGGAAGGCATTATTGAATTAAGTTACAGAGGAGTCACAAGTAGACCTGAAGCCAAAGTCAAAAGTTAGGAAGGCAGCCTTGCTCATGCATCAAGCATGAGAGACTGCAAGCAAAGTAGAAAAGTCAAAGATCAAGAATAAGATAGACATAAATATAAAAAGGGGTGATAGGCATAAATATAAAAAGGAGTGTTCGCAGTCGCCATCCCTCTCTAATGCCTGCGCTGTCTCCAGCTCATGGAGCTCCAACCAAAGGAGAAAGGGGGGCAAGTAAAGAGGTCTCTATACCATGGCTCGTACAAAGCAGACTGCCCGCAAATCAACCAGTGGTAAAGCACCAAGGAAGCAACTGGCTACCAAAGCCGCTCCAAAGAGTGCACCCTCTACTGGAGGGGTGAAGAAACCTCATCATTACAGGCCTGGTACCATGGGTGGCACTTCGTGAAATTAGCTGTTATCAGAAGTCCACTGAACTGATTCGCAAACCTCCCTTCCAGCGTCTGGTGCAAGAAATTGCTCAGGACTTCAAAACAGATCTGCGTTTCCAGAGCGCAGCAACTGGTGCTTTGCAGGAGGCTAGTGAGGCCTGTCTGGTTGGCCTTTTTGAAGATACCAACCTGTGTGCTCTCCATGCCAACGTGTAACAATTATGCCAGGAGACATCCAGCCAGCACGCCACATACCTGGAGAACATGCTTAAGAATCCACTATGATGGGAAACATTTTTCATTCTTTAAAAAAAAATTCTACTCTTCCTGTTATTGGTAGTTCTGAACATTAGATATTTTTTTTCCGATGGGATCAAAAGGTACCTAAGTATATGACTGCAAGTTGAAAATAGGGGACAGAAATCGGGTATTGGCAACTTTTCCATATTTATTTGTGTGTAAATTTTTTTAATCTAAATGCAGGGACATACAGCATTAATGCAAGTCAAATGTTTCAGTGAACAAGTTTCAGCAGTTCAACTTTATAACAATATAAATAAAACTGTTAAATTTTTCTGGACAATGCCAGCATTTGAATTTTTTTAAAACAAGTAAATTTCTTATTGATGGCAACTAAATGGTGTTTGTAGCATTTTTATCATACAGTAGATTCCATCCATTCACTATACTTTTCTAACTTAGTTGTCCTACATGCAAATACATGTTTTTAATGTTGTCTGTCTTCTGTGCTGTTCCTATAAGTTTGCTATTAAAATACATTAAGCTAAATATATATATTATATATATGTGTGTGTGTATATATATATATATATGTATGTGTATATCTATATATGTACATATATATTTATATTTATGCCTAAGGTTAAAAAAAAGGACAATATGATAAAGTGGTAAAGAACAAAATTGGCCGAATCGGTTTGGCTCAGTGGATGGAGCGTCAGCCTGCGGACTCAAGGGTCCCGGGTTCGATTCCGGTCAAGGGCATGTACCTTGGTTGCGGGCACATCCCCACTGGGGGGCATGCAGGAGGCAGCTAATCGATGTTTCTCTCTCATCGATGTTTCTAATGCTCTATCCCTCTCCCTTCTTCTCTGTAAAAAACCAATAAAATATATTTTTTAAAAAAAATTGATTTCAATAAATATTATAACTGGGTAAGAACACAATTCACTGAATATTAAATTTTGGCAGGGGAATGGTTGTGCACATAGTTTGGCATTTTCTTCTGGGCTAGAGGTAACCATTTAAAGGGCTCCTTTGCATCTCATTTGAGATTCCTATCTCACATTCACTTTCATATGAATGTGTGTATACTCCCTCTGCTTGGTGAACATAATGTATTCCACTTTCCTCCTTTCTTCTACCAGTATTCCCTTCTCAGATTCCTTCATGGATAACACTTTTTGTCCCTCCTTTGAAAACTGGTATTCCTTAGGCTTTGGGATTTTTTTTTTCACTCTACACAGCCTCCTTGACTAATTTTATGTGCACCCATATCTTTACTATTTATTGTAAGGGAACCAGGAGTTTTTTATTCCTGCCAAACACCTTCCTAGCTCCTTCTCTCCATCTAAGTCTTGATAAATTAAATGATCAAATCTCAATACATTATTTGGGCAAAAGTATGAAAGGCAATCACAAAAAATGGGTCCTTTCTCCAGTGACTATATGTCATTGGTTCTAGGTTTAGTATATGTGCTGAGAAGAAGATAGTAAGATTCTGCAGTTTGGATTCTAGCTCGTAATAAAGTTAGAGATCCTGCCTTAGGCCTGTACACAAAGACTGCAGTTTTGTGACCAACTCCTTTACTAGAACCCGAGCATTTGGCACAGGGACCTAATTGGCATTTTGTTTCTCATGCTTTACTGTAGTCTCCCGTAGTCTCCTAACTGGTCTCCCTGCTTCAAGTCTTGCTCTCTTCCAATTCAGTTTCCACACTGTAGGCAGAGTAATCTTTCTAAAATCTTATCTTACCATGTTACAAACTTCCTTAGATCCTCCAATTTATCTTTAATAATCTATAACAATAAAAGCATAATATGCTAATTAGACCAGATGGCAAAACAGCAGAACGACCGTCTAGACGACCTTCTGGATGAAGCCGGGGCTGCGAGGGACAAGGCCCTTGCATGAATTTCGTGCATCCACCCTCTAGTTTATATATAAAGTCCTGAGTGCTTTATATATATACCATGGTCATCAAGATATTTCACGTTCTGACCTCTGTCCACCTGTCCTCATCTCCCTCCCCTGGCTTCTCGTCAGGTATGTTGAACTATGTGCAGTTTCTGGAGCATGCCATGTTTTTTCGTATTTCTTTATCTTTGCATGTGCTGCAAACATCCTTGCCATTAACAAATGGTTATTAACTGCCTACTATGGGCCAGGTAATGTTCTAGGGAATGTGATGACTAGGAGTTCTGGAGCTTATACTTCGGTATGTGTGTGTGAGAGTGCGGGGGAAGGGGTGGAATGAAATGCAAATAATAATAAATAAAAGCCATATGGATATGTGAAGAAAGGGCTTCCCAGGCAAAGGAAACAACAGCAAACAAAAGTGTGGTGACTTCAGAGGAACAGCCAAGAGGCTACGTGCCTAGAATGCAGTCAGTGAGCAAGAGGGAAAAAGGTAAATAAGACAAGCCCAACAGATAGGGCAAGTCAGTCATTAAGGCCTCATATGTTACAGTAAGGTCTTTGGAATTTTATTCTCAGCATGATAGACAGCCACACGGAAACTGCACGCCCACTCAGGTTGGCTACTCTGCAGAGAGCAGACTGGTGGGGCACAAGCAGAAGCAGAAAAGAGATAAGTCACTTAAAAGGCCACTGCAGTTATGTAGCTGAGAAAGGGGTGGACGACAGATGACTGCATCAGGATCAACTACAAAGAAAGTGCTGACAGGACTGGGCTTGCTGATGTGCTGTAGGATGGGTGCTGAGAGGGAGCAAACAATCAAAATCACTCTTCCCCCGTGAGAAAGAGAGCCAGCCGAAGGCCTCCTCCCTACTCCCCAGAGTGAGGACTCTCTACGCACTGCCATGGAGAGAGTTCCATATCAAGTGAAGGGGCAGAATAATGTGTGTGGTACACTATCACTGGAGTGGACAAAGGAAAGAGTATACACAGGAATATTTGTTTAGATATGCATAGAAGAGCTCTTCCAGCTGCTGCTGCTTCAAATCTGACTATAGTTCCTACATTTCACTTCCTCCCTCTTACTCACCACTCATTGGCTCCATTCTGGCTTCTGTCCTCACCACTACCCTTGCTAAGGCAACTATGATCTCCATGTGGCTAAGACAAGATGCTCTTTTCAGCAGCCTCTGATAGTGAGCACTCCTTTTCCCGGAGACATGCTCTTCCTAAGCCAGTGAAGCCAAACGTTCCTCCACACCCTTCTCATTGATCACCAGCCTCAATTTCCCTGGTGGGCGTCTCAGTCTCCTTTGTGACTTACTTTACCTCCGCTTTGACCCTTAGAGTTCCTTAGGGTTTAGTACTAGGCCCCCAAATCTTCTCACTCGGCACTCTTTCCACCGGCCAGCTCTAATTATAAACATACACCTCATGCG
>NW_005871771.1:149186-150766 GCF_000147115.1 Myotis lucifugus | reverse complement strand
TCTGTCCTACACCCTTACCAAGCGGCCCCTCCTCCTCCCTCCTGAACCCCACTGCACGAGCCCTCATCCAGGCCCTCGTTACGTCTTGCCTACAGTATACAATGGTCTCCAGAAATCTCCCATACCCAGTTTTGCCTCACTTTAAATCTATCCCCTGCAATGCTTCCAGAGTGACTGTTTTTAATTTTAAATTACTAAGGAATTCATGGATTATTCTCCATGTGAAAAAAATCAAAAGATTACATATAAATAAAGTCCCCTTTCATCCCACCCATTCTGGACCCCATTCCAAACATACTGTTACCAGCTAAGCTGTGCCCCTAACTTCTCTGTATATTATACCTTAGACAAACACCCACATTATTTTCTTTAAACATAAATGGTGACACATGATAGCAATGCCCCTGAACTGCTTTAGTCCTTACCGTGCCTCGGAGGGAGTCTGTCCACGTCAGGTGCTTTCTGGCCGAACGCCAGAGCAGGGACAGACAGCCTCCTTCAGCGGGGCTTGTGCTGAGGACATTACATCGTTTCTGATTAGACCAATGTTTCTAAAATGTCAATGGCCACAGAATTCTTCTGCCTAAAACCCTCTGTAGTCACCCATCGAGCAGTTCACATCTCTAAGAACTGTACGGAAGCACTTTATAATGGGGCCCAATCAAATTTCCCAAAATCGTTTTTCATCTCCTTCTTTCCGCACGCACGTACCCTGAGCCTCAGTCAGAATGAACTACCTGCAAGTCCTTACATACACGTTAGCTGAATGGACACGAGAACGCGGCCCTCCTCTGAAACCACAGGAAAGGATAAGAAAAGAGGTCCTGACAGATCCATTACAAAGGGATTAGCAGGGAAAGGAGAAAGGAGGAGGCTCGTGTCTGGTCCTCAGCGCCCCTTCTCCACCACTCCTGAGGACCAAGGACCCTGGAGAGCCGTTCCCGACGATCATCTGCAAGCCCCACCCTCCACTTACTAACCAGGCCCTCGCCTGGTGACCCGCGGGCACCTCAGCCCCACTCACCGAGAGGGGCGCCCCCAGGACTCTCTTCCTCCGTCTTCCACGGCTCTTCTCCTTGCTGCAACAGGGAGATCACTTTTGGTTTGGAAAATAGGAGCCCTGTTCATAGACAAAAAAAAGAAAGACTTGGGTTGGGTTTGACACAAAGAGGTAGCGCAGATCCGAGTGGAAACTCGGGGGATGGTGCAAAAGCTCTCTGATGTGAGAGGTGTGCTAGGAAAAGGGACTTGCAGCACACGACTACGTAATAATTAGCTGTACGTTAGGGAAACAGCATAAACATCAGCCTTGATTAATAGGGTGTTATTGGCTTCCTATAGTGATGGAGTTTGTTAAATGTATAGACTGAATTAAATTTGTAAACAGATACGTATGTGTCCAGTAGCTTGTTTAAAATGAGAAACACAATCTGACCCCCTTTAACGATGGCAGTGGTCAGCAAAGTATGCAAAACCGAGCCCCCTGTCTAAGGATGCCCTTGGCTGATAAAATAAAAGCAGAAGGTTACAGAGACCACATGTGGCCCCAAAGCCTAAAATGTTTACTACCTGCCCCTTTA
>NW_005871771.1:145814-147404 GCF_000147115.1 Myotis lucifugus | reverse complement strand
TTGTCACAATAAAAAAAGTTAAAATGATAAAATAAATACATACATATGTACATAAATAAAGATGCATATTATTCTGAGGTAATGCATACCAAAGGGGTGATGGTGATTATTTCCAGATGTTGGGGTAAAAGTGAGCTTATTTTTTTATTTTTTTTGTTAATCCTCATCCAAAGATACTTTTCCATTTATCTTTTAGACAGAGTGGAAGAGGGAAAGAGAGTGAAACATCGATGTGAGAGAAACACATCCATTGGTTGCCTCCTACACACGTCCCAGCCAGGGCCCGGGCCAGGGAGGAGTTTGCAACCAAGGTACATGCCCTGACCGGAATCGAACCTGGGACCCTTTGGTCCACAGGCTCTATCCACTGAGCCAAACTGGCTGGGGCGGGGTAAGAGTGATTTTAACTTCCTTATATATGCATTTTTTATTCTCTGAATTTTTAACATGAGAGTGCAACACATGTATAATAAGATAACTTATTGGCATATGGGGGAATACAAAACAATCTTGCCCTAAAAAGAATTTAAAACCCAACTGGTAGAGAAGAAAAGACATGCAATGATGTGAACAATGAAAGAAAAAGTGTAGCCGTACAGGACTGTACGCCATCTCCTAGTTCAATCCTCACCCAGAGGTGAGGAACCCAAAGTCCAGGGCAGTGAAGACCCAGGTCACATAATGTATTAGTGACAGAGATAAGACAATAACTGAAGTTTCCTTTTAATCCAGTGCTTAGTCTACTCTCCCTCTGGTCATAAACGTCCCGTCAGTGAGATTTCCACACAGGTCCATGCAGTACTGCCGTGTGGGCAGCAGGCAAGGTTAGGGAGAATGCCATACGGCAGCGGTTCTCAACCTGTGGGTCGCGACCCTTTCAGGGTCGAATGACCCTTTCACAGGGGTCGCCTAAGACCATCGGAAAACACATATATAATTACATACTGTTTTTGTGATTGATCACTGTGCTTTAATTATGTTCAATGTGTAACAATGAAATTGGGGGTCACCACCACATGAGGAGCTGTATTAAAGGGTCGCGGCATTAGGAAGGTTGAGAACCACTGCCATACGGGACGCACTCACACACAGGATGAAGATGATTCTGGCCAAGAGACCCGCTTGGCTCTGTTGGAATGAAAGGGCAAGCCCTTGGGGAAAAAGCAGCCACACACGCAATGGGAGGCTCCAGCCACAGCCTCAGATCGACCACCACCACACTGCGCGGGTCCAAAACAGAGCCTCACGGTGCAGAAGAGCCTGGCCACACATGCGGGGTCTGCGCTGTGCTCTGAAGATCACCAGCAACGGCTGGACGGTCACAAGTGCGAACTTAGGGGCCACACCCCCTTGGGTTTGAATCCAGGTTACTGACTTCTCTGAGCCCCGTTGCCTCACATGTGAAATGAGGAAATATGCCCAGCCTGTGTTGCTCAGTGGTTGAGCACTGGCCCGAGTCAGGAGGTCACAGTGTGATACCTGGTCAGGGCACATGCCTGAGTTGTGGGCTCAATCCCCAGTAGGGGGGTGTGTAGGAGGCAGCCAATCAATGATTCTCTCTCATCACTGATGTTCTTCTTCTCTCTCTCC
>NW_005871771.1:104663-141472 GCF_000147115.1 Myotis lucifugus | reverse complement strand
GGCGCTCACTCCCGCGGCAAAGTCCCAGCCCCCACGCAGGTCCGTCGGGTCGGGCCGTCTCTCTGGGAAATGGAGCCCACGCGAGCGCCGAGGATTCTGGGAAGTGTAGTCCGCAGAGCCTGTCTGCGCTCCCGGTCAGGAAAGGGCGGTTCCCGGGCGGGGTCGCCTCTGCATCTGCATAAAGATGTCAGGCGGACGGACCACAGGCAGGAACCGCTAACTTCCCCTGTCATTCAGGGAAAGTGCACGTGTGCCAGGCCTGTCTAGGCAGCTGGAAATGTGCCCGTGAAAAAAACAAAGACCATTGGTTGCTCACTGCTCTCCAGAACTCTTTGAGGAGGTAAAGCGCATACATAAGCCATGAACATCCTATATAATAAAAGCCCACTAGCCAAGTGTCTGTAGTCGGGTCGTCCATTCAACCAATCAAAGTGTAATATGCTGCTGAAACCGGTTTGGCTCAGTGGATAGAGCGTCGGCCTGCGGACTGAAAGGTCCCAGGTTCGATTCCGCTCAAGGGCATGTACCTGGGTTGCGGGCACATCCCCAGTGGGAGATGTGCAGGAGGCAGCTGATCGATGTTTCTAACTCTCTATCTCTCTCCCTTACTCTCTGTAAAAAATCAATAAAAAAAAATATTTAAAAAAAAGTGTAATATGCTAATGATATGCTAAGGCCGCTCAACTGCTCACTATGACATGCACTGACCACCAGAGGGCAGATGCTCTGACAAGTAGCTTAGTTTGCTGCTGGGGTCCAGCCTATCAGGACTGAGCGAGATGGGCCAGACACACCCTGGAGCTCTCCAAAGTCCCTCCCTGGCTGGCCAACCTCCCGCCCCAGTTGTGCACTGGTGGGGTCCCTCTCCTGGCCTGTGCCCTCTCACAATCCAGGACCCCTCAGGGGATGTCGGAGAGCCAGTTTTGGCCCCACAGTGGAAGGACCAGTCGCTGTGACATGCACTAACCACCAGGGGGCAGACATTCAACGCAGGAGCTGACCCCTGGTGGTTAATGCACTCCCACAGGGGGAGAGCCGCTCAGCCAGAAGCGGGGTTCACAGCTGGTGAGCGCAGCGGCAGTGCCAGGAGCCTCTCCCGCCTCCCAGGCAGCACTAAGGTTGTCCGACTGATGGCTTAGGCCCACTTCCATCAGTTGGACATCCCCTGAGGGCTCCCAGACTGCAAGAGGGGTCAGGCTGGGCTGAGGGAGAAGCCCCCTGCCCCTGCCCCCAGTGCATGAATTTCATGCACTGGGCCTCTAGTAATTATATAACTTGTGTAGTCAAACAGGGAACACATGCTAACCTGACTCGCTCAGGGGAGGCCTGCTTGGCAGCCTTGCAAACGCAGAGACCTAACGTAACCACAAAGGACGGTCTGAAATGAAAACTTTTTAAACTAAAAAGCAGTTTATGGTGTGTAGTCATGTCCTAGGCCGGTATCTTCCCAGACAAAGATCAATCTTTACCTTAACTGAGCCTGTCCGTTGTCTTTTTGCATCTACCGTAACATATTGTTGGAAGGTCAAAGTCATTTTCCTTTTTCCAGACCCCTCAGAGCACAGGTACTGCTCTGCAGATATCCCCTCACTGTTATTGAGTTAATTGTTGACTGTTAACTATCCTGCACCCACCTATGTAAGAAATCACATATCTATCATTTCACTTTTCATCCAGTCAATCCAAGCTTTCCCCACTTTGATTTCTCCCTAATCAATTACCAATGGATTTCATGTAACCCACTTATGTCTCCTCCTTAGATTGCAATGTATCAAACAAGTTGCATTCTCTCCAGAGCATTATCTCAATCTGTTGAAATTCTGCATCCTGGCATTTGTCAATGATTTGGCTCTATTGGAAAAAGCAGGCTCTAACGTGGAACTGAATGAATGGAATGCTTACCTTGATTGACAAATAGAAGCCTCTACTTTGTATGCATATATGCACAGACAAGGGGCCATGAGGGCCTGGGGCAGGGGGCAGGGGCGGGCTGGAGGGGGCCAATGAGGGAATAAAGGGGGCATATGTAATATTTACAACAATAAAGATCAAAATTATAAATAAATAAGTAAATAAATAAAAAAAATATGTGATCTGTGACCTTGATAACATGAAGTGGAGGACATAAAGAAGTAGAGCTTTTGTATGCAATTGAAGTTAAATCATTAGCAGCTTGAAAAGATCGTTATAACTATAAAATATTTTATGTAATCCCCATGGTAACCACAAAGGAAAAACCTATAGCTTCATTCTTTGCCATGTGGATGCACAGTCATCCTTTGCTTAAAAGATTGTTCTTTCCTTATTCAATGACCGTGGAACCCTGTTCAAAATCGATTGGCTATAGACAGACTCTGAAGTGCGCGAGAGGCCCAGCCTTGTTTCGGGCGCTGCCCCACAGCATCTGTGTGGGCCTGAGGCGGGTGGGATTCTCATGGGAGATTCGCAAAGTGCGGAGGAGATGGGAGCCCAGGAGAGAGAGCAGAGAGGACTGGATAGCAGATACTAAAAAAAAACAAAAAACTTTTAATGAATTGACTATATATACGCAGGTTCTATTTCTGGGCACCCTAGATCATTGATCTACATGTCTGCCTTTTGCTAGTATCACGCTGTTTTCATTACTGCAGTAACTTTGAAATCAGGAAGTGTATGTCCTTGTTCTTTTTCAAGATTGTTTTGTCTCTGCAGGGCCCCTTACAATTTTATATGAATGTGAGGATTAGCTTTTATATTAACGCAAGAAAAAAAGGTTATTTGAGCTTTGATAAGCAGCACAGCAAATCTATAGATCACTTTAGGTAGTATTTTCTTCTTGACATTACTGTCTTCTGATTCACGAACACTGTATATCTTGTGATTTATTTATTCAAATCTTTACGTTCTCAGGAATATTTTGTAGTTTTTCAGCATAAAAGTCTGTCCATATGTAAACCTGCTTTTGCCCCACCCTGTAAGTGAAACTATATATTTGTCTTTCTCTGTCTGATTTGTTTTGCTTAACATAATACCCTCTAGGACTCAGTGACGGCGAACCTTCTGAGCTCGGCGTGTCAGCATTTTGAAAAACCCTAACTTAACTCTGGTGCCGTGTTACATATAGAAATTTTTTTATATTTGCAACCATAGTAAAACAAAGACTTATATTTTTTATATTTATTTTATATATTTAAATGCCATTTAATAAAGAAAAATCAACCAAAAAAATGAGTTCACCATCACTGCTCTAGGTCCATCCAGGTCTTCTCAAATGGTAAGATTTCATTCTTTTTTATGGCCAAGTAATATACATTGTATATAAGTACCACATCTTCTTTATCCCTTCTTTGTCCTTATGGAAACTTAGGTTGCTTAAATATCTTGGCTATAGTAATTTATACTGCAGTGAACATAGGGATGCATATGTCTCTTCAAATTAGTGTTTTGGATTTCTTCAGATAAAAACCTAGAAGTGCGATTGCTGGGTCATATGGTTGCTCTATTTTTAATATTTTGAGGAATCTCCACATTATTTTCCATAGTGCCTGCACCAATTTGCAATCCCAACAGGGCACGAGGGTTCCCTTTTTCCCACACCTGGCCAACATTTGCTGTTTGTTGATTTATTGATGATAGCCATTCTGGCAGGTGGGAGGTGATATCCCATGGTGGTTTTAATTTGCCTCTCTCTGATGACCAGTGATGTTGAGTATTTTCATATGTCTGTTGGCCTTCTGTATGTTCTCTTTGACAAGTGTCTATTTAGGTCCTCTGCCGGTTTTTTAATCAGATTGTATGGTGCGGGTTTTGTTTTGTTTTTTGGCGTGAAGTTGATGAGTTCTTTATATATTTTGGATATTAACCTCCTATTGGATGTATCATTGGCAAATATCTTCACCCATTTGGTAGGCTGTCTTTTCATTGTGTTGATCATTTCCTTTGCTGTGTAAAAACCTTTTTGCTTTATGTGGTCTCATTTGTTTATTTTTTTTCTTTTGTTTCCCTTACCCAAGGAGACATCCAAAAAAAAAATATTGCTAAGCAATGCCAAAGAGTTTACCGCCAGCACTTTCTTCTAGGAGTTTATGGTTTCAGGTTATGCATTTAAGTCTTTAATCCATTTTGAGTTTACTCTTGTATATGGTGTAAGAAAGTGGGCTAGTTTCATATTTTTGCATGTATCTTTCCAGTTTTACCAATATTGTTTACTGAATCGGAATTCTTTATCTTATTGTAATATCTTGCCTCCTTTGTCATAGATTAATTGACCATATGGATGTAGGTTTACTCCTGGGTTTTCTACTCTGTTTCCTTGATCTATGTGTCTGTTTTGTTTTTGTTTTTTTTTAAAAAATATATTTTATTGATTTTTTACAGAGAGGAAGGGAGAGAAATAGAGAGTTAGAAACATCAATGAGAGAGAAGCATCGATCAGCTGCCTCCTGCACACCTCCTACTGGGGATGTGCCCGCAGCCAAGGTACATGCCCTTGACCGGAATCGAACCTGGGACCCTTCAGTCCGCAGGCCGACGCTCTATCCACTGAGCCAAACCGGTTCGGCTGTGTCTGTTTTTATTTATCTGGTAGAATGATACCTCCCACTTTGTTCTTCATTCTCAAGATTGCTTTGCCTATTTAGGGTCTTCTGCAGTTTCATGTAAGTTTTAGGATTATTTGTTCTAGTCTAAGAAAAATGTCATTGGTATTTTGATAGAGATTGCATTAAATCTATAAGATTGTTTTGGGCAGTATGGACACTAAACATGTTAATTCTTCCTATCTATGAGCATGGTACATGCTTCCATTTATTTGTATCTTTTTCAGTTTATTACTTCAATGTCTTATAGTTTTCTGAATACAGGTTTTTTTTTCAAATGATTTTTCTGCTTATATGGAGATGATTATATGATTTTTATCCTTTGTTTTTTTGTGTGGTATTTCACATTAATTGATTTGCAGATATTATACCAACCTTGCATCCCAGGAATAAATCCCACTTGATCATGGTGTGTGATCTTTTTAATGTGATGCTGAATTCAGTTTGCCAATACTTTGTTGAAGGAATTTACATCTATATTCATCAGGAATATTGACCTCTAATTTTCTTTTTTGTAATGTCTTTGTGTGGTTCTAGTATCAGGGTAATGCTGAACTAATAAAATGAGCTGGAAGCCTACTCTCCTCTTCAGTTTTTTGGAAAATTTTAGAAGGATAAGTGTTAATTTTTCATTGGATATTTGGTAATATTCACCTGTGAAGTCAGGACTTTTGTTTGTTGGATTATTTTTTATTACTGATGCAATTTCATTGTCAGTTATTGATTCACTCAGATTTTCTGTTTCTTTTTTTTTCAGTCTTGAAAGATTGTATGTTTCTAGGAATTTATACATTCTTTCCAGGGTGTCCAGTTTGTTGGCACATAATTGTTCATAGTATTTTCTTATAATTCTTTGTATTTTTGTGGTGTCAGTTGTTACTTCTCCTATTTCATTTTTTATTTTATTTATTACTGTCTTCTCTCTTTTTTTCTTGATGAGTCTGTTTAAATGTTGTATCAATTTTGTTTATCTTTTCAGTGAACCAGTTCTTCGTTTCATTATCTTTGGTATCCTATTTTAGACTCTATTTCGTTTATTTCCAACCTGGTCTCTATTATTTCCTTCCTTCTGCTCACTTTGGGCTTTGTTTGTTGTTCTTTTTCTAGTTCCTTGAGGTGTAAGGTTAAACTGCTTATTTGAGATTATTCTTGTTTCTCAAGGTAGGCCTATACTGCCATGAACTTCCTTTTCTATCTGCTTTAGCTGTGCCCCACAGATTTGGGGTTGTTGTGTTTCCATTTTTGTTGGTCTCCAGGTATCTTTTGATTTCTTCTTTGATCATTTTTAACCCATTCATTATTTAGTAGCAGGTTATTTAGCCTCTGTGTGTTTGTATGTTTTTTCAATTTTCTTCTTATAATTGACTAGAGGCCTGATGTATGAAATTCGTGCAAGGGGCTCAGCCCTCGCAGCCCTGGCTGCCTCACAGCCCTACGGCCCTGCAGCCCCACCAACTGGTCATTCTGGAAGGTCGTCCGGAAGGTCATTCCAGAAGGTTGTTCCACTGTCCAGTCTAATTAGCATATTAGCTCTTTATTATATAGGATTTCTAGTCTCACACCATTGTATCAGAAAAGATGCTTGATATGACTTCTATCTTTTTAAATTTATCAATACTTGCTTTGTGGCCTAAAATGTGGTCCTGCAATATATTCCACATGCACTTGAAAAGAATATATATTTTTCTGCTTTGAGATAAAATGTTCTAAAACTACCAATTAAATCCAGTGACCTAATGTGTCATCTAAGGCCACTGTTTCCTTGTTTATATTCTGTCTTGATTATCTATCCATATATTTCAATGGGCTGTTCAAGTCCCCTTTTATGACTGTACTAGAGGCCCGGTGCACAAATTCGTGCACGGGTGGGGTCCCTCGGCCTGGCTAGTGATCGGGGCAATTAGACCAATGGGGGCCAGCCAGGGGGAGGGACTACAGGAGGTTGGCCGGCCAAGGGAGGTTGGCTGTGGGAGCGCACTGACCACCATGGGGCAGCTCCTGCATTGAGCATCTGCCCCTTGGTGGTCAGTGCACATCATTGCTACCAGCCTGTTGTCCAGTCATCCGGTCACCCAGTCATAACGGTCACTTAGGCTTTTATAGACATAGGTTAGCGTCAATCTTTCCCTTTATGTTTGCCAATTTGTGTTGGGGTCCAACCCCAACGGGTCCAGGGATCCCCAAAGGTGTGGACGGAGTCGGCGAAGAATGAATGACATGGAAACTGGGTTCAGTTCATCAGCATAGCGAGGTTCTCCCTCCAGGATCTCCAGCGAAGTTCTGGTCAGGATCTCCAACCACTTCTGGTGCCATGTTCTCTCGCTAGGTTCTCCAGCCAGGATCTTCAGGTTCTCCAGCCAGGTTCAGTCACCAGGTTCTTTAGCCAGGTTCTTTTGCCATGTTCTGTCTAGGTTCTCCAGTGAAGTTCTGTAGCCAGGTTCTGTCCAGGATCTTTTGCCATGTTCTCTGGCTAGGTTCTGGTTAGGATCTGATGATGATGTGATGACGATCTGATGAGGATGTGATCAGGTTGTCTTGTTACATCCGTATTTATACCAGCCGATTTTAATCCTGTCAATTTCTACTACAAAGGTTAGGGCGTTTCTTATCTCCATTCCAGGGAGTAAAGATTATGTAGCTTAACTACCCGCCTGGCACTTAATTAAGGGATTGTATCCCCTCCCTAACCTCAGGGAAAAATCCCTACCTGGGGAAACAACCTTTCTCGGAGAGGTGACCTTGGTTAAAACACATAGCGCTAAGAAGGGGAGCAAACATATTAAGAACAGTATGCTATATACGCCAGGTCCCTTGAAACATATGCTGTGCAGACGTTTCTTCTCTGCAGCGACTGTGTCAAGCAGCAAGGATGGACCGGCTCCCGGCAAATTTGCATTAGATGTCAGGTGCATATATATTTACAAGAGTTATATCTTCTAGTTGGAATGATCCCTTTATTATTATGAAATGCCCTTCTTTGTCTTTTTTTATAGCTTTCGTTTTAAAGTCCATTTTGCTTGATGTGAGTTCTTTTACCTCCTCTTTTTTTTTTTCCTGTTTCCATTTGCATGAAGTATCTTTTCCATCTATTTATTTTATGTCTTTGTGTGTCTTTCAATCTGAAGGGGATCTCTTGTAGGTAACATAAATAGGCCTTGTTTTTTTACTCATTAAGCCACCCTATGTATTTTCATTGGAGCATTTAATCCATTTACATTTAATTATTCACAGGTATCTAGTTATTGCCATTTTATTAATTGTTTTCTGCTTGTTTTATAGTTATTCTCTTTTTGTTTCTTATTCTCTTGCTCTCTTGTATGCTGATGACTTTCTATAAGGTTGTGTTTGGATTCGTTTCTCTTTATTTCTTTTTTTTTTTAAATATATTTTATTGATTTCTTACAGAGAGGAAGGGAGAGGGATAGAGAGTTAGAAACATCGATGAGAGAGAAACATCAATCAGCTGCCTCCTGCACATCTCCCACTGGGGATGTGTCCGCAACCCAGGTACATGCCCTTGACCGGAATCGAACCCGGGACCCTTCAGTCCGCAGGCCGACGCTCTATCCACTGAGCCAAACCGGTTTTGGCTCTCTTTATTTCTTATATATCACTTGTAGATTTTTGGTTTCTGGTTATCACATGCTTTAAACTGTGTTTATCCTATATAATAAAAGCCTAATATGCTAAGTGTCTGGTCGTCCAGTTACCCATTCAACCAATCAAAGCATAATATGCTAATGATACGCTAAGGCCACTCAACCACTTGCTATTGTGCACTGACCACCAAGGGGCAGACAGTCTGACTGGTAGGTTAGCTTGCTGCTGGGATCCAGCCAATTGGGACTGAGCGAGACAGGCCAGAAATGCCCTGGAGCCCTCCTATGGTCCCTCCCCAGCTGGCCAACCTCCCGCATCCCTCCTCTGCCCTAATTGTGGGTGGGTGGGTGGGAAGTAATCAACCAAAGACCATCCTATATAATAAAAGGCTAATCTGCAAATCAACCAAATGGCGGAACGACCAGTCACTATGACACTCACTGACCACCAGGCGGTAGACACTCAACACAGGAGCTGCCCCCTGGTCATCAGTGTGCTCCCACAGAGGGAGTGTCGCTCAGCCAGAAGCCCAGCTCACAGCTGGAGAGCGAAGCCACAGTGGCAGGAGTCTCTCCCACCTCCGTGGCAGTTGGACATCCCCCAAAGGCTCCCAGACTGCGAGAGGGCGCAGGCCAAGCTAAGGGACCCCCACCCACCACTGAGTGCATGAATTTTGTGCACCAGGCCTCTAATAGCGGTATATTTTAAGTCGATGATCACTTAAGTTTGAACACATTTTATATTCACTACCATTTTTCTTATCCCTCCATGTTTATGTTTTTGTCGTTATTTTTTGCTTCTTTTTTGTGTGTGTTTCCTTTAATTTGCTTTTATAATTACATGATATTTCTACTTTTGCCTTTTAAGTTTGTACTAGTTTTATAGTTGGTTGATCCACTGCTTTTATTATATGTTAACCTTTGTCAGTAGAGTATTTTTTCTTGGCCATATTTTCTTATCCATGTTTTTTATTTTCTTCTTTTTAATCTTTTTAAAGAAGTCGCTTTGACATCTCTTGTAATACTGGTTTGGTGGTGATGAACTCCTTTAGCTTTTTCTTGTCTGGGAAATTCTTTATCTTTTTTTTCTACCCTAAATGATAGCCTTGTTGGGTAGAGTAATATTTGTTGTAGGTCCTTGCTTTTCATTGCTTTGAATATTTCATGCCAATCTCTTCTGGCCTACAAAGTTTCTGTTGAGAAATCAGCTGACAGTCTTATAGGAGCACCCTTGTAGGTAACTAACTACTTTTCTCTTTCTGTTTTTAAGATTCTCTCTATGTCTCTAACCTTATGCATTTTAATTATGATGTGTCTTGGTGTGGGCCTCTTTGGGTTCATCTTGTTTGGGACTCTGTGTTTTGTGGACTTTTATGTCTAGTTCCTTTACCAGATTAGGGAAGTTTTCTGTCATTATGTCTTCTAGAATGCCATGGGAGTAAGAGTATCTTGTGAAATTAAGATGACCCTGAAAGATTGAATAATCTAGAAGACAAATGGTTCATATGCTCAAAGTAAACTAGTGTTTATATTACCCAGGGATTGTATATGTCCTTATAGGGACCTTATTCTCTAGGACCTCAGGGAGTCCTTATATAATCAGAGTACTGTCCTGTGGGTTCACCTGGTCTCAGGCTGGTAAGCATACCTGTGTAGTCTCCAAGTGTTTTGTTGGATTATGGCATTCTCAATGGTCAGAGTACCCTGGGGAAGCAAGAGGGGGTTGTTCAGAGGGTTCCATGATATCATATAGAACCAAATGCCTGGAAGATAAAAGTCACAGAGTCTGGGAGATTTGAAGAGTCTTGGGAAGACAGGGATATTGGAGAGAAAGAATGTCATGGGGGGCAGAGTGCTCTGAGCCTCGGGATTTTTATCATGTCAGAACATTCTTGAAGTGTCCTTATAACATCACTAACTTAGAGGTTAGAGTGTCCTGGAAGGTGAAACTGTTTTCAAAGAATAGGATGTCTTGGAGGTTGGGGTGACTGGGTGATTCAGAGTCCTGGAAATTCTGGGAGTACAGAGCTGGCAGGATTTTCAGGTAGATCAGCATACCTTGTTGGTATGTGAATGTGTGAAATCAGGCATTCTAAGTAGGTCAACATTTTCTGGAGAGCTGGTGTCCCTTGAGAGTTTGAATCGACTTGAATAGACCTGTCATGGAGTAGAGTGTCAAGGTGTTCTTGTCGAGAATCAGAGCTCTTGGAGGAGCCGAGGATGCTAGGCAGGAGTGACGACAGTATCCAGGGAATCAAGATACTTGGGCAGTTCAGGGAATGTTATGGAGCAAGTCTCTTTTTTTAATATATTTTATTGATTTTTACAGAGGGGAAGGGAGAAGGATAGAGAGTTAGAAACATTGATGAGAGAGAAACATCGATCAGCTGCCTCCTGCACACTCCCTACTGGGGATGTGCCCGAAACCAAGGTACATGCCCTTGACCTGAATCGAACCTGGGACCCTTGAGTCCGCAGGCCAACACTCTATCCACTGAGCCAAACCGGTTAGGGCTGGAGTAAGTCTCTTATAGGGAATGGTTTCCTTGAGAGTCCAGAATTTTTTTGAGGGTTAGAAAAATCATCTTTTGGATTCAGAAGGTCCTGGTGGGTCAAAACTGTTCTGGGCTGTCTGTGTGTTGGGGGTAGGAGGAAGTGTCAGTGATTATGGTACCTGTTGAGAAGTTAGGGCTGAGAGAGTAGAGGTCACTAGAGGGTTAAAGTGTCCTGGCCTCAGATGTCCTGATGTGCCAGGGAGCATCAGATAGTCAGGGTGCCCTGAGAGATCAGGCTATGTCTTTACCTGGTCAACAGGCACAGGCCTGTATGATCGAAGTATCTCCAGGGTTGGTTCAGGGGTTGAGTGGTTTTTTTAGTGTCAGCATGCCCTTTGCAAGATTAGAACCAACCAAGGGTTCTGAATGGACTGGAGGGCAGCATACTCTTGAGTGTCTAGATGCTTTAGGTCAGGAAATTCCTTATAGGGTCAGAGTTTCCAAAACCTCTATAGGTCTGGATGTCCTAGAGCAGTGGTGGCGAACCTTTTGAGCTCGGCGTGTCAGCATTTTGAAAAACCCTAACTTAACTCTGGTGCCGTGTCACATATAGAAATTGTTTTATATTTGCAACCATAGTAAAACAAAGATTTATATTTTTGATATTTATTTTATATATTTAAATGCCATTTAACAAAGAAAAATCAACCTAAAAAAATGAGTTTACGTGTCACCTCTGACACGCGTGTCATAGGTTCGCCATCACTGTCCTAGAGTGTCAGGGAGTCCTTGTGAGTTTAGGCCACCATGCTGATTATAAGGTACTCAGGTCAAAACTTGCTGGAGGGCCCATTAGTCCTAGAGAGTGAATTCTTTGTGCCCTAGGGAATCAGGAATCTGATAGGGTCAGAATGAGTCTCTTAGAAACTATGGTAACTATGACAATGACTAGAGGCCTGGTGCACAAAATTTGTGCACGGGGGTTGGAGGAGAGGGTACCTCAGCCCGGCCTGCACCCTCTCCAATCCGGGACCTCTTGGGGGATGTCTGACTGCCTAAAATCAGGCCTAAACCAGCAGTCAGACATCCATCTCGCAATCCAGGACCGCTGGCTCCTAACCACTCACCTGCCTGCCTGCCTGATCGCCCCTAACCACTCTGCCTGCCTGCCTGATCACCCCTAACTACTCTTCCCTGCTGGTCTGATTGCCGCTAACCACCTCTGCCTCAGCCCCTGCCACCATAGCTTTGTCTGGAAAGATGTCCGTAAGGATGTCTGGAAGATGTCCAGCCTAGTTAGCATATTACCCTTTTATTAGTATAAATTATTAGTATGGATAACAAGGTAGCATTTTCATCCATGCTTACTATTTCAGGCATAGTCCTATATCCTTCTCTCTTCTGGATTCTCAATCACTACTTCGTCAGGTAGGAACAGGTGGTCCTCATTATTTGTGGATTCCATATTTGCAAATTCACCTACTCACTAAAATTTATTTGTAACCCCCAAGTTAATACTCTTTTTCAGTGCTCTTTGGCATGTCTGTGGTTACTTGTAGCCATGTGCTGCATGGATGGGTGAAAAATTTGAGTCTCAAAAAAAAAAGAAAAGAAAAATTTGAGTCTCACATTCCTAGGTGAGGTCAAACAAGGCAACTGCTCTACCTTTTTGTCTCAGCTCTCATACTGTACACAGGTGACTTTTGCAATCTACTTAGTGCCGTTGTTTTTCACATTTTTGTGCTTGGGGGGGTAATGTTGCTGCTTAAAATGCATCAAAGCTGAAGTGCCATCTGGTGTTCCTAAGTGCAGGAAGGCTGTGACATGCCTTGTGGAGAAAATACATGAGCTTAGATGAGCTTTGTTCAGCACGAGTTATAGGACTGTTGGCCAAGAGTTCAATGCTAATGAATTAACAAAATGTGTTAAGTAAGGGGTATCTTGAAACAGGAACACACATGCAACAAGGTTATGTATTGACCAGTGGACAAAAATATTGTGTCCAGAGGCTAACAGGAATCTATTTCCCATGGGAGCAATGGCTCAGTATTCACGAATTCAGTCTTTGTAGTGACTTTATGCAACATAACTACCTATCTCAAATAAAGAGAGAAGCTGTGTTAATTACCGCAGGTGATAAAGCTGTGGCACAAAGATATGAAGTAATGAGCGCAGAATCACATAGCTAGTAGGAGGTATAGGTAGGATTTGAACCCGTGGCAGACTGGCTCCAGAACCTATGCTCCCTTTCCTATCACATCACTCTGTTTCTTATAAGACAAGAGGTTCCTGATCAGGGTTCCTTGAAGGTCAAGGTTGGGGGGATCAGGGTGTCCTAGAAAACCAAATGCCTCTAAATCTCCCAGCCTCCTGAGAGATTATGATATTCTGGGATGTCAAGTCAAAGTTATGATGCCTCAGTATCCTCTGAAAACAGGACTAGTGGATCAAAGTTTCTCTGTAATATCAAAAGGTCCTGGGAAATTAGGCTGTCCTGGGAGGCTGGGCAGAGTTCCCGTGTAGTGTTAAGGGATCTTGAGGCGTCAGGGTACGTTGGATCTCAATGCTTGCTTGTGGGTCCAAGTTGACTACATGTTACTGGGTCTCTGAAGGTCATGGCTGTCATGGAGCTCAGGTTATTCTAAGGTCACGGTATATCTTGGGGTAGAGGGAGAGGGGCTGGTATCTCGGGTCAGTGTTTCTCGACTTTAATGTTATTACGATTGAGTGTGCCTCCTTCCAGTTCAGAAGTTGAAGCCCTGACCCCAGTGTGAGGGTATTTGGAGGTGGGGCCTTTGGGAGGTGGTTGGGGTTAGAGGACATGGTGAGTGTGGGGCTCCCACGATGGCATTAGTGTCTTTGTAAGAAGAGGAAGAGACACCAGAGCTGGCTCGCTCCTGCTCTGTGGAGACGCTGGCCATCTGCAACCCGCAACAGAGCTCTCGCCAGGATCTGGATCGGCGGGCGCCTTGATCGTGGACTTCCCTGGCCTCCAGGACTGTGAGAAATAAAGGTCTATAGTTTAAGCCACCCAACCTTTGGTTTTGTTTGTTTGTTTGTGGGTTTGGGGTGTGGGATTTTGTGTTTTGTGTTTGTTTGTTTGTTTGGCAGCCTGCGTTGACGAAGACAACTGTACATTCCGTTCTCCTGGGGATCCTGTTGCAATTCAGATTCTGGTTCAGTAGGACTGTGATGGGGCCACGATCCTGCATTTTAACAAGCTTTAATATGTTTCTTGCCGAAACCGGTTTGGCTCGGTGGATAGAGCGTCGGCCTGCGGACTGAAAGGTCCCAGGTTCGATTCCGGTCAAGGGCATGTACCTGGGTTGCGGGCACATCCCCAGTGGGAGATGTGCAGGAGGCAGCTGATCGATGTTTCTCTCTCATCGATGTTCCTGACTCTCTATCTCTCTCCCTTCCTCTCTGTAAAAAATCAATAAAATATATTTAAAAAAAAATATGTTTCTGATGTTTTTGATTCATGGACCATATTGTAAGTCTTAAGATCCTAGAGCAGCGGTTCTCAACCTGTGGGTCACGACCCCTTTGGCGGTCGAACGACCCTTCCACAGTGGTCACCTATGACCATCCTGCATATCAGATATTTACATTACAATTCTTAACAGTAGCAACATGGCAGTTATGAAGTAGCAACGAAAATAATTTTATGGTTGGGTCACAACATGAGGAGCTGTATTTAAAGGGCCAGAAGGTTGAGAACCACTGCCCTAGAGGATTATGATGATTTTCTGTCTTAACTTGTCAGGGTGCTTTTAAAGGATGTGTGTGAAGGATTAGCATGACCTTGAGGATCAGACTGTTGTATGGGTGCCGTGTGTTCTAAGGGGGTTAGGGTGTCCGCTTTGGGGCAGTGTGTCCTGACAGCTCAGAGCTTCATAATGGGGGCAGGGGTTCTCCTAGTGGAGGCGGAATGTTCTGGGTTTCAGTGTGTCCTAGAGGCCCCTAGATTCCTGGGATATCAGGTTGTCTTTAAAGAGTCAGGATGTCCTAGGGCCGTGGTCGGCAAACTGCGGCTCTCGAGCCACATGCGACACCTTCAGTGTGGCTCTTCCACAAAATACCACGTGTGGGTGCGCACATACAGTGCGATTGAAACTTCGTGGCCCACGCACAGAAGTCGGTATTTTGTGGAAGAGCCACACTCAAGGGGCCAAAGAGCCAAATGTGGCTCGCGAGCAGCAGTTTGCCAACCACTGTCCTAGGATGTCAGAATGTACTTCCTGGGTCTGTGTAGCCTCAAGGCCAGAGTACTGTGGGTGTCCGGGTGTCCTGTCTGCTCCGGGATTTGGGGTGTATCCAGGTTTCCTTGAGCAATCCAAATGTCGGAATGTCACGGGAATCCCAGTCTCCTGCGAGTCCTGAGGCCCAGGGGGTTCAAGGTGCCCCTGGAATTCAGATGCTGTTCAGGGTCAGAGTTTTCTGAAAGTCTAGGCAACCTTGGAAGATCGCGGAGTCCGGGGCCCTGGGTGAATGAGGCAGTGACGTGGAGGAGGAAGCAGAGAGCACTGGGAACTGTGGTGTCCTGGAGACTCAGCCGGTGGCTCAGGTTGTCCTCGGGGGTGCCTGGTGTATTCTTAGCTTCTTAGTTGTCTGGACACAGGCCTGTGGCAGCACTCACGGGCTGAGATGCCAGGCAGGCCCTGCTCCTGGCCCCCGTTGCCCCCTCCCCCAGGTGAGGTTCTGAGGAAGGGTCTTAGGAGGAATGCATTTTCTCCTCCTTCCCCTCCGCTCCCAGGAGGGGATTTAACAGGACAAAAGAATGTTGTCCTCTGGGAACAGGAGCTCTTGGCCCCAGTCCCTGGACCCTCCAGCAGAGCACCTTCCCTCATCCGGCTTGTGATCCTCCCCTGATGAAGGGGCTCTGGTGACCAGGCCGTGATTGGATGGGCCCACAGGGCGAGGAGGAGGTCATTCCTTCAAGACAGAGGTGGTGTGGGGTTGCAAGCTAGGCAAGGAGGCAGCTGAGAGCAAAGGGAGACGGTGTGCAGAGCGAAGGGGCAGCGAGAGGATAATAGAGGCAGAAACAAACAGGGGGAGGGCAAGACAGAGAAAGAGGTGAAGCTCAAGCAAAGAACTGGGGAATTAGAAAAAAGGAGACAGTGGGGAAAAAAAACAGAGATATCTATCTATATCTAGAGAGAGAGAGAGAGAGAGAGAGAGAGAGAGAGAGAGAGAAAAGAGAGAGGTATAAACAGAGGGAGACAGAGCGAGGTAACAGGCATAGAAGGAACAACAGGAAGAGAGAAAGACTGCCCCCAATTAGAGACTGGCACACAGGACAGGCCGGGACTGTCCAGGGTGCTGTTGTAGGCATGGATGTGGAAGGGAGGCGTGAGCAGGGTAAGCCAAGGAAGGGGCGAGTTTGCAGCAGCCTCTGGCTGGAGAGCTGCCCAGCCGCCAGGACTCAGACCTCCACGGTGGGTGAGTGAATCTCTGGGGCGCTCCTGCTGAGGCGGCAGGTGCGGGGGCTCCATGCCTGGGCTCCGTGGGGCAATGGTTTGACACAAGGAAGGTGAAGAGAAGAAATAGAACAGAGCCCTGCAATGTTAGAGCCATGGGGACCCGGGAAAGCCTGGGGCCTCCTTCCCTGGCATTGCTGAGCTGCTGAGCGGCTCACCTCACGTGGTGTGGGCACAGGGAGAGCTGGGCCTGGCTCCTCGCTCCTGGCCTCAGTTTGCCCACTGCACCGCCCTCTCTGAAGGAGGGGGCTGGAGGGGCCAGGGTTTGGGATCTGAGGAGAGCGGGGGGGACCAGTGGCTCAAGGTATCCATGTCCCCAAGGCCGAAGGTGAGCACTGGGTGGGGCCAGGCCCCTGGGTCCCCATGGGGATGGGGTGCCACGACTCCAGACACCTCCTTGTCTCAGCGAGTGCCTTCCAGGTGTTTCTTTTCTCTCCCTGTTCTCTTCCCCGCGGGCTCTCAGACTAATTAGTGTAGGGCTTAGGGAGCCTGTGGGAAGGACAGACAAGCCTTTCCCACGAGCTCAGGTTCCTGCAGCCGAGTGGCCAGCCAGGGCCGGAATAAGGGAGACGATGAAATGTTCAGAGGGGAGGGTGTGTCTGAGCGGAAGAGGGGGGAGCGGTTTGTCTTCCCCGGGCGGGAGGGGTGTGGGCGTAGGATAGGAGCAGTGTGACGAAGGTTTCGGTGGACGTGAGCCCTAAGATAGGGACAAGTAATGGGTCTTAGAGACCTGGACAGTCGGTTGGGTGTCAGAGCAAATAGGGCAGCCACAGGGTGAGACGCAGGAGGCGGCGCGTTGCAGGGGGTGGACCTGGAGAGTGGGATGGGGTGGGCATGCCCTGCAGAGGCCAGGCTGCCAGAGCTGAGTGCCCAGGAGGAGGAGTGAGTCTGAAGAGTGGATCCCACGCGGAGAGGCAGCCTAGCTTAGGAGACTCGAGGTGAGGCAGGGCCAAGGCTGAGCTGGGTCCAGCTGGTTATGAAAGCTGCAGGGTTTCTGTCGGGGCAGAGTGTGTATGGACAGCATGGAGGCTCTGAGCAGACTCGGGGGGACAGCACCAGTGTCGGGAACGGACAGTGGGTCCACTGGGCAGCATCTCTCCCTCCCTCCCTCCGCAGACCTGAGCGCCCAGCCCTGCAGGAGCCTCTCTGGTGTGGGAGTGGGGACACCACGGCTTTCCCCGCAAGGACAGAGAGGCCACCTGCACTCCCGGCGCCGCCACCGCACCACCTTCAGCCCAGCGCAGCTGGAGCAGCTGGAGTCAGCCTTTGGGAGGAACCAGTACCCTGACATTTGGGCCCGAGAGGACCTGGCCCGGGACACCGGTCTCAGCGAGGCCAGAATCCAGGTGATGGATTCCGGGAAGAAGTGCGGTTCGGGTGCTGAGGAACTACTGGGACACACATGCTCACAGGCATTATGACCCCAACCTAAAATTCACCAAAATATAGCCCGTCCAACAGTCAACAGAACCTCCTCTGCTCGGGGGTGTCCCTGAGTTAACCCTAGTGCTAACCTAATCGAACTTGCATTTCAGCACCGACCCCCACCCTTAACAGTGATGTGAATTCCAACAGAAATTCAATCTTAACTCTTCACCTACATATAGACGCATAACCTTGTCCCTAACCATGGCCTCAAAACTCAACCAGCCTGAGGCTCCCTCAATTCTAACCATGGAGTTCATCAATCTTAAGCATAAACCCGGCCCTAAATCCAACCCTGTCTACAACAATTCAACTTGTCCATTGTCTGAATGTCTGATAATGCTAGGGGAACTGTCTTATTCTCTGGGGAGGGAGAAATGCCATGGTGTCATATTTATCTCCTGCTTGTTGCAAGTTAAGATTTCTTACCCAAAGTTACAGTAGGGCGAATGTAGATACAAGTTGGGGATAACAGTGTGCTTCTCACTTCGTCAGTAGGTCTGGCACAGACATGGCTCCTGGAGAGCGTTACTCCTGTGGTGACGTGGGAGACATTTATGCCCTGTGCCTATTCCTTCTGCCACTGGGGAGGGCGTCACATGTAACAGTGCCACCTAACTGAGAGGAGGGCTCTGACATGGCTATTCTCCCCCCTCCTCAGGTCTGGTTCCAGAACCGCAGAGCTAAGCAGAGGAAGCAAGAGCGGTCACTGCTCCAGCCACTGGCCCATCTGTCTCCTGCCACCTTCTCTGGTTTCTTGCCCGAGTCCCCTGCTTGTCCCTACTCCTACTCCACACCATCTCCACCGGGGACCTGCTTCCCTCACCCCTACAATTATGCCCTTCCCTCTCAGCCCTCCACAGCTGGTTCCTTCGCTCGACCCCACCAGTCCAAAGACTGGTACCCCACCTTGCACCCAAACCCCACTGGTCATCTTCCCTGTCCCCCACCCCCACCCATGCTTCCTCTCAGCCTTGAGCCACCAAAGTCCTGGAACTGAGGTCAAACAAGTGCTAATAAGGTAGTTAATTGCCCAGGAAACAGAGAAAACTAGGTGGGTTCCTTTCCTTCTGAGTAAAGTAGAAGTATGGTGAGGGGCAGCTCGGAGAGTAGAAATTAAAAAAATGGGAGGTCATGATCAAGGCTCACTGAGGTGATTGAGAGAATTTAGGGAGGTGAACCTACTGGAAGATGCACACAAGCCTCAATGGAGGCGACTGGGGGAAGGGTAGTTTTGATGGAAGCAATTGTTGCTGCTGACGAATAGAAAGGGTTGAGGGAGATAGAGCTTGTGAGGCTTCGTTCATTGAGGTCACGATTTAAGATCTCCATCCGAGCCATTGCTAGCTGATTTCAAGAAGGCTTTTGATTGAAAGGCTACCCATACATTCCTTCCCAATCACCCACCCTACACCCCAAATCAGTCACTCACTTTTGTTCATTCTGTCCTAGAAATATCTCTTGAATTTATTCTTCTCTTCTCCATTCCAGCGGGCACTGCTTTTGCTAGCTCAATATTTTCTAATTCTCATTGGTTCCCTTAGCTTCAGTCTTTCTGATTCCAACAGACCTTGCAAATTCAGTCATCAAAGAATGGCTCCCAAATGTCTTATAAAAAATAAATAAGATCTGATTCACTTGGCCTGTAAGAGACTTAACATTCTTTCAACCTAACTTTTAAGTTGACTGCATGTTTTATTTTCTTGTGGGTGTATTTTTTTAAATTGGAACAAAGGAAGAAGATGTGTGTGTGTGTGTGTGTGTGTGTGTGTGTGTGTGTAGATACCATAAAGACTGTGCAGAAATCTATATGGTCTAAGCCAGGCAGTTCCATTTATAGCACTGTTTTTTATGTAGTTACATGATGTGATGGTAGTGTTTTAAACTAGGAAACCCCTGAGAGATTGTACCTCCTATCAGTGGTCGGCAAACTCATTAGTCAACAGAGCTAAATATCAACAGTACAACGATTGAAATTTCTTTTGAGAGCCAAATTTTTTAAACTTAAACTATATAGGTAGGTACATTGTTATTAACTTAATTAGGGTGCTCCTAAGGCTTAGGAAGAGCCACACTCAAGGGCCCAAAGAGCCGCATGTGGTTCGCGAGCTGCAGTTTGCTGACCATGGTCCTAGTTGAAATAAACTATAATAAATCATGCTTCAGAAAAAGGAGGGGACTTCCAGGCAAGATGGAGGTGTAAGTAAATGTGTTACTCACTTCTTCCCACAACCACATCAAAATTACAACTAAGCCACAGAACAACCATCATTCAGAACCACCTGAAATCTGGCTGAATGGAAGTCCTACAACTAGGGAATTAAAGACACAGTCACATCCAGACTGGTAGGAGGGGCAGAGACAGGAACAAGCTGGTCCCACACCCATGTGTGGCAGATAAAAATAGGTCCCTGGCCAATGTGACTTAGTGGTTAGAGCATCAGCCATGCACCGAAGGGTCTCAGGTTCAATTCTGGGTCAAGGGCACGTCTGGGTTGCAGCTTCAACACCTGGCCCCGGTCAGGGCACATGCAGGAGGCAACCAATCAGTGTGTCTCACATCAATGTTTCTCTCTCTCCACTTCCTTCCCCCCATCTCTTCCACTCCCTCCCTTCCACTCTCTCTAAAAATCAATGGAAAAAAATATCCCTGGCTGAGGATTAATACAAAATAAAAAAAAAAATGGGCCCAGCTGGTGGAGCTGGTGTAGTGGTTGAGCTTCGACCTATGAACCAGGAGGTCATGGTTCAACTCTGGGTCTGGCACAGGCCCAGGTTGCTGGCTCCATCCCCAGTGGGGGGCATGCAGGAGGCAGCCAATCAATGATTCTCTCGCATCATTGATGGTTCTATCTCTCTCTCCTTCTCTCTTCCTCTCTGAAATCAATAAAAATATGTATTTTTTAAAATGGGAGGGATATCTCAGCCATGGAGGTGCCACCTGAGGAGCGAGGGGGTCTCAGCCCCACCCCAGGCTCCTCAGCCCAGGGTTCTAGTGCCAGAAAGAGAAGTCCCATAACTTCTGGCTGTAAAATCCAGCAGGGATTATGGCTCAGTGAAGGCTGCTGGAGTCCTAAGCAGTTCCTCTTAAAGGGCCCATGAATGGACTTATTCAGACTCACTTCCTCTGAGCTCCAACACTGGGGCAACAGCTTGAAAGGCACCAGAGACACATAGGGAGGAACGGAATTGTCAGGCATCAAGGCAAGACTGGGGTGGGGGGGTACCTTTCTCACAGACAGAAGTGCTGGCAGAGGCCATTATTCCTCTGCTGAGCCTTGCGTCCACAGACCCAGCAGGCAGGAACCTATCTGAAACTCCATCAGCTAAGTTCACACTGTTTGCCCACCCTGGTGATTCCCTGAAGCCCTGCTCCACCCAACTTTTAGGTCCACACAAGCTGTTTCCAGTGACTTTACTATAGGAATGGCCTGTCTTGGCTCATGCTTCTGATTTTCCCAAAATCTCTCAAGTAAGCAGCATCTGGCCTCAGCAAGCCCCGTACCTCTCCCTAAGTGGCCCCAGGGCTGGCACTAGCAACAGCTTGCCTTGGTTCACAGCTTGGCCTTTCCTGGGCACCTCCAAGCCCAGCACAAGTAGCAGCCATCTGCAGATCGCTTTGTTGCTCATACTGGGTGGCCCCAGGCAGAACACAGGCAATGGCTGACCTTGGCCTGTACTTCCTGGGAGGCCCCAGAGCCAGGCACCCAGTAGACAGCTTCAGATCACATTGAAGTACCGCCACGCAACCACCTCCACAAGCGACACACTGAAGGGGCAGACTCAATGGGCACCAGAGCCCTGTCTGACTTATCTCACTTAGCTTTTAAAATTGGCCTGAAGCCATAAACACAATATTTATTAGGATACATTTCGATTGTATTTGTCCCCGACCACCATCCACTTGAGCATCAGTCCTGAGAGCCATACTGTGGCCGCCGTCCCCTAACCCCCCGGGCTCCCTGGGGATCCACCACCCCCACAGCAGCTCCCTGCAGCAGGGCCATGTCCCACCACCACCACCCCTGCCCTGCCCCTTGCCAGCCCTCCCCCCTCACTAGTTTCTGAACCAAACTGACTACAATTGCCAGGAAGCAAAATCTCAATTGATTGAGAAGATGCACTTATTTTGTACATCAGAATCAAAGAGAAGACGTAAGGGGGATACAAGAAATTCACTGGAGGTAGATTATGGAGACAGAAGAAAGCAAAGCAGGGAAATCTCTGGGATTGGATAAAAAGTAAAGGGAAGCCCTAACCGGTTTGGCTCAGTGGATAGAGCGTCGGCCTGCAGACTCAAGGGTCCCAGGTTCGATTCCAGTCAAGGGCATGTACCTTGGTTGCGGGCACATCCCCAGTAGGGAGTTTGAAGGAGGCAGCTGATTGATGTTTCTCTCTCATCGATGTTTCTAACTCTCTGTCCCTCTCCCTTCCTCTCTGTAAAAAAATCAATAAAATACTTTTTTTAAAAGTAAAGCGAATAGACACATCCTTCTTTTACATAAGTGAGTACAGGATTCTTAACAATTAACACAATAACAATAACAATAATAATAACAATAACAAGGGTTCCTGCTCTAGTGGGAGATATGTTCTGAGGGGTCTGGAAAAGGGAAATTATCCTGACATTCCAAAGGCTCGTTATCATGGTATCGCAAAAAGACAACAGACAGCCTCAGTTAAGGTAATGATTGACCCTTGTCAAGAAAGATACCAGCCTTGCCTTCCCTGTTTTGGCTCAGTGGATAGAGTGTTGGCCTGTGGACTGAAGGTTCTGTAGTTCGATTCAAGTCAAGGGCACATGCCTGGGTTGTGGGTTTGATCTCCAATGGGGGCATGCAGGAGGCAGCTGATCAATGATCTCTCATCATTGATGTTTCTATCTCTCCCTCTCCCTTCCTCTCTGAAATGAATAAAAATATATTTTTTAAAAAAACAAAAAAGATACCAGCCTAGAACATGACTACTCGCCATGACTCGCTTTTAGCAACAAAGTTTTCATTACAGACCATCCCATGTGGGTACTTTAGGTCTCTGAGTTTGTAAGGCCACCACGCGGGCCTCTCCTGAGCTTGTCAGGTTAGTATGTGGTCCCTCTTTCATCCACATATATGTTGCAACTATTTTTAACATTTGTTATTTGTGTTTTAGCCTTTTTAAACAAGGGTTTTCCGAGAGAATTAAGCCCTAATGCTGTAGGTATCTGTTGTATGTAATGGATTCACTTCTGTTTTTAGCATCTAGAATTGTACCAGTTATGTAAGATTGAGAAATGGTCACACAATTCATTTTCTGTGGGTTGGATGGAGAACTTAAAGTGAAAAATCTCCGCTTGTTTTTACTGGCTTCACCCATGGTTTCTCCGTTCTTTGAACCAAAATATTATATCTTGAAACATCTAAAATTTATTTTAGTATGTGCAGTAAAATAGTCATGTGATTTTCCCTCACTCAGTTAGCTGGATTTTCCAATATAACTTATTTAATAGTCTGACATTGACCTGCAAAATTGTATTTTTTTCACATACTAGGTGCTCATATCTACAGGGAATGGTTGCAGACTCCTAATTCTTTTCCATCAATTAGTGGCTCTATTCTGATACCAGCACTTACTGTTTCAATTACCAAAAATTTAAGGATTATTGATATGTTTAATGTGTTAAGTTTTCTTATCCAAACACAGGTGTGTCCTGGCATTTTTCCAGACTCTCCTATTGCTCAGAAAAGTTTTTTTATAAAACAAATCTTAATAGTCGTTTTATAAATTACAAAAGTAATATATGCTCTTTGTAATAAGTCAACTCAAAAGAAAATATTTTATGTATATAAAACATATATGCACACATATATGAGCATATACATGCATGGTATACATGTATATATAAATCTGGATCAGCCCTAACCGGTTTGGTTCAGTGGATAGAGCGTCGGCCTGCGGACTAAAGGGTCCCAGGTTCGATTCTGGTCAAGGGCATGTACCTTGGTTATGGGCACATCCCCAGTAGGGGGTGTATAGGAGGCAGCTGATCAATGTTTCTAACTCTCTATCCCTCTCTCTTCCTCTCTGTAAAAAATCAATAAAATATATTTTAAATAAATAAATAAATCTGGATCAATCACAAAAGCCTCATGTTGAGGAAATAATTTTTTTCAAAGAAATGCCTTCAATACATCACAGCATTTACATAAAGCTTTAAATATGCAAACTAATTTTAAGTGACGTGCATATTATGGTTAGAATGCATAGACATAAAGTAAAATTTGATGACATGCAGTCTCAGGAGGGAGAACATGCAATGTCATCCAGGAGTTGCACACAGCAGTATTCAATCCTTCTTGAGTACATTTGTGGTTTTTATATTAGTGAGTCCTAATATTGTGGGTGGGGCACCCTCTCCGTCCCTAGCTGTTGCCAGCGGAAGCAGAATTCCTGCAGTGTCGCAAGGAAAGGAATTTCCTGAGACTCGCAAGGACAATGAGTGATATTTATTTGTGTGAAATTAAACCCCTGGGCTTCCAAGGTTTCACTTCTCTCCATCCTGCCGTGGAAAACCTCCAAGCTTGTCTTCAGAAGGGCAAGAATTCAAGCCACCGCCCGGAGTCCCCACTCCATTTAAAGCATCTACATCTGACCAGCTTAGCTTGTGTTCCCAGCTGCAGTCCATTGCGTGTGAAGTCCATGGCCATGGGGTTGCGTAGGGCCACACGGGAAGCTAGCGCACGAATGAGCGCAGGCCATGGAGTAAGTGTGGAACAGGAGCACGAGACAGTCGGTTTCTTTGGTGATTTTAACCTTCCAAGACTTCAAGAGCGTGCAGTGGCTCCACCCGCCTAGCCAATCATCTTATTCTCAGGTTTGACTGACAGACAAGCATTTTCCCTATGTCCCCCCACCTCCACTGTGCATGCAGCCACCTCCCTCTTGGTTTGACGCCTTTCCCCAGAGACTGCAGGGAATGGGTGAAGCTGCCCAGATGACCGTGCTTGTAATGTCTGGCCTCCCCTTTGCTTTCTTTCTGTTATTAATATTAATAACTAGCTAGTTACAATGGTAACACTGAGACTTTTGAATGTCTGAAATATTTCACAATAATTATTTAAGTTAATTATTTTGTCTATCATTCCCTATCCAACTGGGCATCATGAGATAAACAACATTAACAGTGTGTATCTGTCCACATACATAAAGACACTAATAGTTTTTCCTTTTTAAAAGTAAAAATGGAATTCTAATATATATATATATATATATATATATATATATATATATATATCCCTTAATGTATATATATTTCATATACATAATATAGATTCATATATATATATATATTTCATATATATGTTAAACCAAAAATTTTAACTTCCATGGCTAAGAGTCGTTTTCAAAAAAAAGGATTTATTAGGCCATTGCTAGCAAAAAAAAAAAAAAAAGACAAGTTTTGCGTCTTGGAGTCTAAACCCCAAGGAGCATGGCTAATTAGGAAAGACTTGTCCAGGAGGTTTGCAAGTATTTTTTTTAAATCTTTATTGTTGAGGGTATTACAGATTTCCCCCTTTTTTACCCTCATTGCCCCCCCTCCACCTGGTTCCCACCCCACCCCAGGCCTTCACCACCCTATTGTCAGTGTCCATAGGTAATGCATATATGCATGAAAGATCTTTGGCTAATCTCTTCCCTCCCCCTCTCCCATTCCCTCTGAGATTCATCAGTCTGTTCCATATTTCCATGCCTCTCATTCTATTTTATTCATCAGTTTATTTTGTTTAGAAGATCTTGTTTGTTCATTTTGATTTATAGATTTAATTGGTGATAGGTATCAACAATTTAATGTTCTTCTTCTTCTCTTCTCTCTTCTTCGTCTCTTCTTCTTCTTCTTCTTCTTCTTCTTCTTCCTCTTCTTCTTCTCCTTCTCCTCCTTCTCATTCAGGAATACCCTTCAACATTCTCCTTCTCCTTCTCCTTCTCCTTCTCATTCAGGAATACCCTTCAACATTTCATGTAATACTGGTTTGGTGGTGATGGACTCCTTTAGCTTTTTCTTGTCTGTGAAGCTCTTTATCTGACCTTCAATTCTAAATGATAGCTTTGCTGGGTGGAGTAATCTTGGTCATAGGTCCTTGTTATTCATCACTTTGAATATTTCTTGCCACTCCCTTCTGGCCTGCAAAGTTTCTGTTGAGAAATTAGCTGACAGATATGGGTGCTTTCTTGTAGGTAACTAACTGCTTTTCTCTTGCTGCTTTTAAGATTCTCTCTTTGTCTTTAACCCTTGGCATTTTAATTATGATGTGTCGTGCTAAAGGCCTCTTTGGGTTCATCTTGTTTGGAACTCTCTGTGTTTCCTGGACTTGTAAGTCTATTTCTTTCACCAGGTAGGGGAAGTTTCCTGTCATTATTTCTTCAAATAGGTTCTCAATACCTTGCTCTCTCTCTTCTCCTTCTGGCACCCCCATAAAGTGATTGTTGGTACGCTTGAAGTTGTCCCAGAGGTTCCTTACACTATCTTCATATATTTGGATTCTTTTTTCTTTTTGCTCTTCTGATTTGGGTGTTTTTTTGCTTCCTCATATTCCAAATTATTGATTTGATTCTCAGAATTGTCTACTCTACTGTTGAATCCCTGTAATTATTCTTTATTTCAGTGTATGCTTCATTTCTGACTGGGTTTTTTCATGTCTTTGACATTCTCACTAAGATCTTTGAAAGTCTCCCTGAGTCCCTTGAAGCTCTCATTAAGATCCCTGAGTAACCTTATAACCATGATTTTGAACTCTGTATCCAATAGTTTGTTTGCTTCCATTTCTTTCCTTTGTGACATATTTCTTTGTCTCTGCATTTTGGCTGCTTCCTGTGTTTGTTTCTATGTATCAGGTGGAGCTGCTATGCCTCCTGGAATTGGTAGAGTGGCCTTGGGTAGTAGGTGTCCTGTAGGGCCAGTGGCTCAGCCTCCTCACTCACCTGAGCTGGGCAGTTTAGGTGCACCCCTGTGTGAGCTCTGTGCACAGTCTTATAGTTGAACCTTGATTACTGTTGGTGTCACTTGGAGGAATTGATCTCCAGGCCAATTGGTTATAAGAACCAGCTGCAACTACAGTGGAAGAGCTTCTGTACATGAGACACCCGATGGAGCAGGACTTACTTCAATGAGGCTTTAGTGCTCACTGAGTCTGACCCTTGAGTGTGTCCCTTGTGGATATATAGAGTTGTAATCTGGTATGGTCTGAAGCTGTCCATAGGTGCACTGGCTCTGGGGCTCCCAGGGAGATGCAAAGTCAGCCACTGTCTGGGGCCACTGGGCAGGAGCTACAGAGGAATCTGAAGATGGCTGCTACTTATATTGGGCTTGTGAAATGCCCAGGCAAGGCCGAGCTGTGAAGCAAAGCTGGTTGGTGCTAGTGCCAGGTCTTGGGCCTTTTATTGATAGTTTTGAGGCACACTGAAGCCAGCTTCTGCTTGTTTGAGAGATTTTAGCAGTCTGAAGCCTGAGCCAGGGTAGGCCATTCATATGGAAAAGCTGCTGCAAACATCTTGGTAGGGCTGAAAATTGGATGGGGTAAGGTCTCATGGAATCATTATGGCTGAGAGAACAGTGTGAGCCAGGCTGATGGAAACTCAGAGATGGCTGCCAGTCAGCTCTGTGATGGCGGTGGTCCCAGCACAGGAACAATGACCCCTGCACGGACCCCCATCTGGGAGTAAACTGCCCCCAAGTTCCTTCCCTGATGCCAGACAATCCAGTTCCTCCCCATATATCCCAAAGTCACTCGGCACTGGAGCTCAGAGGGATCAAGTCTGAGTAAGCTCATATGCCAGCCCTTTAAGTGGAACACCTGTGTCTCCAGCAGCCTCTGCGTCACTCAGCCATAATCCCTGCTGGTTTTTATAGCCTTAAGTTACGGGGATTTCTCTTCCCAGTCCTGAAACCCTGGGCTGGGGGAGGAGGGTCTGGTGAAGGGCTAGGACCCCTTGCTCCTCACGGGGGGCCTCTACAGCCAAGATATAACTCCCAATTTTAAAAAATAGCACACGTGGTTGTCAGACCAGCCAGTTCCATGCCTCTGCCCCTCCTACCAGTCTCACTGTGATTTCGCCTTTACTTCTCTAGTTGTAGGACTTCCATTCAGCCAGCTTTCAGTCAGTTCTGAATGATGGTTGTTTTGTATTTTAGTTGTAATTTTGATGTGGTTGTGGGAAGCAGCAAATACCGGCACTTACCTATGCCACCATCTTGGTTCTCTGTTTGCAAGCATTTTTTTATACACCAAGTAGGTGGAGAAAATGTAAACTATTCTGAAAAGATTTACATTAACTATAGACAAAGAGTATGGGATAATTCTGGGACAGGCACAGCAGAGTCCACAAGGAAGAAGTGTCCACTCTTGTGAATTTGAAACTGAACAATGAATAGGACCAGGTCATCTGTCACTATTTGAGCCAATTAAGCAGAGACAGGGTTAAATCATGTATGAGCATTTATTCTAATAATGCCAGCAGTATGGGAGAGCAGCAGGTCATATCCACGAAAATCTGCTCTACCCCTTCCCATAAGCCAGCTGCTTATATTGGGTAGGACAAAGATTACACAGGAAAGTAGGAATTACAGGCATGGGGAAGTAGGCCAGGTATAATGATTACAGGTTACAGGTTTGTTTTTACTTACTGTTTCAATTTCATTAGTTGCTATTGGCCTATGCAGGTTTCCTGATTCTTCCTGATTGAGTATGGAAAATTGTATGCTTCCAGGAATTTGTCCATTATGCCCAGGTTTGTTGGCATATAGATGTTCATAGTATTTTCTTATAATCTTTGTATTTCTGTGGTGTCAGTTGTTATTTGCCTCTTTCATTTCTGATTTTATTTACTTGTTTCTTGATGAGTCTGGCTAAAGGTTTATCTGCCCTGACTGGTTTGGCTCAGTGGATAGAGCCTTGGCCTGCGGACTGAAGGGTCCCAGGTTCTATTCTGGTCAAGGGCATGTACATTGGTTGCAGGCACATCCCCAGTAGGGGGCGCGCAGGAGGCAGCTGATGGATGTTTCTCTCTCTATATCCCTCTCACTTCCTCTCTGTAAAAAATCAATAAAATATATTTTTAAAAAATCAATAACATATAAAATAAATAAATAAATAAATAAATAAATAAATAAATAAAAAATAAAGGTTCATCCATCTTGTTTATCTTTTCAAAGAACCAGCTCTTTGTTTCATTGATCCTTTTTATTGATTTTTTTTAGTCTCTATATCTATTTCCACTCTGATCTTTATTATTTCCTTCCTTGTACTTACTCTGGGCTTTTCTTATTCTTTTCCTCATTATTTTACTTATAGGGATAGATCATTTATTTGAGCTTTTTCTTGCTTCTTGAGGTAGGCCGATAATGCTATGAACTTCCCTTCTAGGACTGCTTTCATGGTGTTACAAGATTTGGAGTTGTTATGTATTCTTTTTTATATGTTTCAGGAAGTTTTTTATTTCTTCCTTGATCTCATTGGTAACCCATTCATTGTTTAATAACATGTTTTTTTAGCCTCTAGGTGTTTGAATGTTTTTGAGTTGTTTTTTAAATATATTTTTATTGATTGAAGAGAGGAAGGGCGCCGAACTGGTTTGGCTCAGTGGATAGAGCGTCGGCCTGCGGACTGAAGGGTCCCAGGTTCGATTCCGGTCAAGGGCATGTACCTTGGTTGTGGGCACATCCCCAGTGGGGGGCATGCAAGAGGCAGCCGATCGATGTTTCTCTCTCATTGATGTTTCTGGCTCTCTATCCCTCTCCCTTCTTCTCTGTAAAAAATCAATAAAACATTTTTTTTAAAAAAGAGAGAGGAAGGGCGAGGGAGAGAAAGATGGAAAAATCAATGATGAGAGAATCATTGATTGGCTTCCTCCTGCATGCACCCCACAGTGGGGAATGGGCCCTGACTGGGAATCAAACCTTAACCTCCTCATTCATAGGTTGACACTCAAACACTGAGCCATGCCAGCTGGGCAAGTTTTTTTATTATAGTTTATTTCTAGTTTCATGCCATTGTGATTCGAGAAGATGCTTGATATGATTTCAATCATCTTGAACTTATAAAGACTTATTTTGTGTCCTAACATGTGGTATATTTGAGAACGCTCTATATGCACTTTTGCAGCTTTGGGGTGAAATGTTCCGTAAATATCAATTAAATCCATCTGATTTGGTGTGTCATTTAAGGTTGTAGCTTCCATATTGATTTTTTTGTTTGGAAGATCTATCCAGAAATGCCAGTGGGGTGTTAAAAGTCTTTACTATGACTGTATTGCTGGTGATCTTTCCCTACAAGTCCTCCAGGAGTCTTTAGATATATTTAAGTGCTCCTGTATTGCATGTATATATGGTTTCTTTTGCATACATATATGTTTACAAGGGTTATATCCTCTTGTTGGATTGATCCCTTTAGTATTATGTAGTGACATTTTTATCTCCTTTCATTGGAGCATGTAAGCCATTTACATTTAAGGTTATGATTGATACGTTTTTTCATTTTTATTCTTTATGGACATGCTCCCCTTCTTCTTCTTCTTACAATAGTCCCTTTAGCATTTCTTGCAATTCTGGTTTGGTGATAGATAATAAACTCCTTTGGTTTTTATGTGTGTGTCTGGGAAGCTCTTTATTTCACCTTCAATTTTGAATGATAGCCTTGCTGCATAAAGTAGTCTTGATTTCAGAACCTTGATTTTCATTGCTTTGAATACACCATACCATTCTCTTCTGGCTTGTACTGTTTCAGTTGACAGCCTTATGGGAGCTCCCATGTAGATAACTGACTGTCTCTCTCTCTATCTCTCTCTCTCTCTCTCTCTCTCTCTCTCTATTCTTAAGATTCTCTCTTTGTCTTTAATGTTTGCCATTTTAATTATGATGTGTCTTGCTGTGGTCTCTTTTTGTTCAACTTGATTGGGACTCTCTGTGCTTCCTGAACCTGTGTGACTTTTTCCTTCACCAGGTTAGGGAAGATTTTTGTTATTATTTCTTCAAAAAGTCCTCTATCCCTCGCTCACTTTCTTTTCCCTCTGATACCCCTGTGATGTGGATGTTGTTCCATTTCATGTTGTCCCAATGTTCCCTTATATTCTCCTCATGCTTTTATAAAAATATTTTTATTGATTTCACAGAGGAAGGGAGAGAGAGAGAGAGAGGAGAAACATTAATGATGAGAGAAAATCTTGATCAGCTGCCTCCTGAAAGCCCCCTACTGGAGACTGAGCCCACAACCTAGGCATGTACCCTGCCTGGGAATCAAACCATGACCTTCTGGTTCATAGGTCGACACTCAACCACTGAGCCGCACTGGTCAGGCTCCAGTGTATTGTTGATGTCACCTATAGTATTCTTCATTTCCAACTGGTTGTTATTTATGGTTTCTATGTACTTTGTCATGCTGATGTAATTCTCACTAAGTTTCTTGTGGTTGTATTTAAGTTCCTTGAGCAACCTTAGAACCATTACTCTGAACTCTATGTCTGTTAAATTGTTTACTTCCATACCATTTATTTCTTTTTTTCTAGATATTCTTTCTTTTCTTTCATTCGGGTGCTGTTTCTTTGTCTCCCCATTTTAGTTATCTTTTTGCATTTGTTGCTATGTATTAGCTATAACTGCTATGACTCCCAGTCTTCATGTGTAGACCTTTGGTAGCAAATTTTTTGGGGGGGGCCCAGTGGTATGGTCTCCTTGAAATCCTGAGCTGGCTGCTCTAGGACTGTCACTTTGTGGGTTATTTGGGCTCTGCTGCTGTAATTGGGTCTTGACTGTTGTCCCATTCATGCATGGGATCTCCTCTCAAGCATCCTAACTGTTAGGCTCACCCTGACCACAATGTGCAAGCTGTTGCACAGGTGCTGACAAAACAAAGCAAAACAGGAAATAAATGAAAACATACAAAAGAACTCAAGAGCAACAGCAAAAACAGCCACAAAAGAAAAAAGAATTAGGAAAGAGAACAAGAATAATAAGAAAAAGTAAATAATAATAATAAATAAAAAGAGTAATAGAAGAGCCCTAGCCAGTTTGGCTCAGTGAATAGAGCATCAGCCTGCGGACTGAAGGGTCCCAGGTTTGATTCCAGTCAAGGGCACATGCCCAGGTTGTGGGCTCGATCCCCAGTGTGGGGCTTGCAGGAGGCAGCCAACCAATGATTCTCTCTCATCATTGATGTTTCTCTCTCTGTTCTCCCTCTCCCTTCCTCTCTGAACCAATAAAAATATGTTTTTTTAAAAAAGAATGGGAAAAATTATGAAAAGGTAAAAAGAAGAGAAAGAAAGATAAAGCAAAAGAAAAAAAGGATATGGGGCATATATGAGATATGAAAGAATCACAAGAGAAAAGAGGAAAAATAACAATAGTAATAATACCAAAGCAATAGAAAAGGAAAAATAAAGAAAATACTGGGGGTGAGGGAGTGAAGTTCATCTCAGCAGGTTTAGGATTACCCTTTGGATCTTGCTCTTACGTTGTCTGAGGCTGTTTTGTATGCCGCTTCCAGGTCTCCCAGGAAGTACTTCTGTGCTAGCCAGTGTCAGAAGCTGTCCACGTTTGGCTAGCTTGAAGCGATCCACAGCTTGTGGCTGCCTCCGCTGGGCTTGGCTGCCCACAGGAGGGGCCAAGCTGAGCTCTTAGGCTGGCTTTTCAGCAGCATGGGGCCCTAAACTGGGTCAGCAAATGTTCAGATTTCAAGGGAAGATGGGGGGGGGGGGTGTTCCCAGAATATTTCCCCATCCTTGGCAGGGCAGAGCCCCTCTTGGGCAGGCCGGTGGGGTCTGCCAGGAGCCAGGAGTTTCTATCAGCTCTTCCATGGGAGAGCAGTGCCAGCCAGGTCCCAGGAATGTTGTGGGAATGGCCCATCCCCAAAGCCAGTCCCTGAGACTGCTGCCTCCTCAGCAGGGGTTGAGATGCAGGGTGGGACACGCTGGATTCCATAGGGCGGGGCGAGCAGGATTCCTTAGGATGGGATGAGCTGTATGTGGGGTGAATGGATGGGGGGGGGGGCGGTATTTGTCTTTCTGCTGTTGGAAAGGGCTTGTGACGCTCAGGAACAATGGCTTCAGCGACATCAGGGATGGGGAAATGACTCACACAGGGATCCTGGCAGCCACTCCCCAACCCGTGACTCTCTTCCAACCCTGTCTCTCCTCAGGTCTCAGGTGACTCCAGTCCACACTTCCCTACATCCACTGAAACCTAGGGTGAGTGGCTGAGAACAAAAATTCTGTGTGCCAGCCCTTAAAAAAAGAAGTGGTTTTGTCTCTGGGAGGCTCAGCTTCTTGACAGATAGAAGCCCCTCTGCTGGTTGCTGTGTGGGTGGCTGTTCCCAGCTCTGGCTGTCTGTGCTGGGGAGCCCTGCCTGGGTCCCAGGCCCCTCTCCTCTCAGAGATAACCCTCCTTACCCTTGGCCCACTGCTCCTGGGAGCTGGGCCAGAGCCTCTCATGACCCCACCCCTCCTACTAAACTCAAGGTGGTTTCTGCCCTTCCTTGTTTAAAAGTCTCCTCTTGAAAGATTCCAATTATGAACAACAAATACACATCTATCAACAAGTGAATCTAAAAATCAAGCGAATAAATAATCTGATGAACAGAATAAACTGATTAGGAACAAGGTGGATGTGAGACAGGATTATCTACTGATGGGATTGCCCACTCCCTTCCTCCATAAAAGGGGAAGCAGGGGAGAAGGCCACTGCAGTTTTCAGCAAGCTGTGTGCACGTCAGGAGTGGGCCAGCCACACAGCTCAGCAGCCATGGGGGAGCCTGGATCAATCATGAAGACAAACCAGCCTTCTCTGGGAAAGCTCCAGAGAAACATGATGCCCCAGACTTTAGCGAAGAAGAGACAACTGGTTTTAGCCAAGAGCCAGCGGAGACGTCGGGAACGGACTGAACATCCAATGAGGCTGACCAGCTGCATTTTTAAAAGTGCAGTCACGAAGGTCACTCCCCATCCTGACAATGTGGTCAGGCGCAGGCAGCAGGAGGAGACCTTGGAGAAGCCCCAGCAGATGAGTGCCTGCAGGAGACTGCAGGGGCTCCCGGCCTGCAGCAGTGAAGGGGGACGTGTAAATACTTTGGACGTGACAAATGTGATGAGAACAACTGCACCAGGAAGTGCGGGTGAATCCCTGGGCCCTGCTGGTCCTGGGTCTTTACACACCAGTCCCCAGCCCAGTACAGCACAATTGTTACATGAGGTAGAGCTGATCCCAGGAGCAGGTCTCTGGGGCCCACAGCTTCTGTGCAGGCAACTGGTCACCCGAGGAGACATCCAGAGACAGAATCTCAGAGTGAGGAAAGCAAGAGAGAGACTGGCCGCGGCTTTGAGGGAAGACAGGCTGGCCAGGGAGGCAGAGAGCCAGGAGTGAAGAAGAATGTTTTGATTTCATACAAATCTGATTTCATTGAACTTGCTATTATATCTCATTCTAACATAAAATATATCTATGTTTTAATTTATTATTTTAAAATAAATAAATAAATAAATAAATAAATAAATAAAAAATAAAAGTCTCCTCTTCAGCCAGTCTTTAGCTGGTAGCTCAGGGTAAATATTCCCCAATTTAGTTTTAATTCCAGTTAGATTCTGGGAGGAGGTGCAAGAAAGATCCACCCACTCAGCTGCCATCTTCTGGGTTACCCGGAACAGCTAATGACCTGGCTCAGCACGCAGAGCGTGTGGAAGCTGCACAGGGTGGGTGGCTCTTGTGGGAGGCAGCACACTCAAGCAGGGCCGCTGTGGAGGGGCCCCCTTGAGAGGAGCCAGGACACACTGCAGGTTGAACACCTGGCCCAGGATGAGGAGCTAATGGGTTGGACTCAACTTTGTCGTAGCAGGAGCTTCTTGGGGCCCAAGGTGTGGTCAGAGGGGGCCCCTTCCTGGCCTGGTTAGACAAGTCTCCATGAGGCTGAGTCTCCCAATCTCCAGAAGGACTGCAGGTTGACCCAGAGCCTGGCCACACGCCAAGCCCTCTGCCTGATTCTACCCTCTGGCTATAAAGACTTGGTTCTGGGGCTGGGGTCACTGGCCTGGTCCTCCAGCCCTTAGAGGAGTCTCATTCTCCTCTCCCACTTGTCCTCCTGTTCTCTCTCCGCCTGGCCTCCTGTCTTCCTCTCCTGCTGTGCTGTTTGCATCTCGCTGTCTTCCTCATCCTCTTGTCCTTCTCATCCTTTTGTCCTGTCCTCACCTGCCTATTGCACGGGGGAGGGATTTTGAAATGTATGAGAAGGTGGGCCTCACGGAAAGAGGGGAGGGGCAGCCCCACAGTCAGCAGATCCTCCCCACACAGTGATCCTCCCCCAGCAAGAGCTGGAAACAGCTCCTCCCTCGTTATCCTCCCCTCTCATCTCCCAGCTGCCCATCCTGTGCCCACCACTGTGGGAAGCCGGTGTGGGCTGCATCACAAGGGCAGCCAGGTAGAGTCATTGTTTGGGGCCACAGGAGAGTTTTCCTGGCTTGGGGACAGCTGAGGAGGGCTTCCCACAGATTCTGAGTCCTCTGTGCCTCCTGTCTCCGGCTGCCCTCTCTGCAGACACGAGTGTGGAGGGGCAGCACTGAGGGTGGAGGTGGGGAGAAGACAGCCTTTCTCCAGCCAGGCAGCACTAACCTCAGACTTGCCTTCAACATGGAGCTGGCTCTCCTAAGAGGCCTTCAAGCTTTGAAAGGCTGTCTGTCCCACCAGGGTTGCCAGTCCCAGCCATGTTCCTTGCTGGGACTGGCTTTCTCCAATCCTCTGTGGCCGGGAGCCCTTGTCCACTTACACACCTCTCTCCTCTTCTTCCACCCACCCTGAGCGTCCCTCCTGCCTGTGGGCCCGGACCATCTTTAGGACCAGGTGGGCTAAGCAGACCCTGGGAGGGGTAGGTTCGGAGAGAGGGCAAGGGCTCTAGCCCAGAGCACCGTGACTTCCTGCCGCTCATGGGCAATTGCAGCCAGCACTCCCACACAGGAGGACACCATGCTCCCTGGAGCCAGCTGACATCACTCAGAACAAACGTGTCCTGTTTGCCACCTTCCATACTTCCTCCTCCTTGCAAAGGCCTCAGGCCAGAGCAGTGCAGACCTTAGCCAGGGAGCCTGTTATTGGCAGGTGACCCCTGAGATAGAGACTGTGAAAGATGAGAATTAATAGCTCCCATAAGACCTAAGGTCTCAGGGGAACCTATAGAAGGATTTAGCCCTCAGCTCCCCCTGGGGAGCACTGAGGGAGAATCCCAGTGGATGTCTGGGCTGGAGGTCGGGGGGAATGGAGCCAGGGGTGGGGGAGAGTTTGGCCAATGTCCCTGGAACACCATCAAGCACTTGGGACAGGACCTCCCCATGAATTTTCAAGTAAGAGAAATTGCCCAGCTGAAAACTGTTGTCTTGAACATGGGTTTCCCTGGTCAGAATTCAGCGGGACTGTGAACCTGGATGGGAAAATAACCTTGAGTTTTACTAAGCGCTGGCTGTCATGTAGCCATTCCCCCGACACGAATGGAGGTAGCAAAGCGCAGTAGACTGAGCAGGACCCGCCTCGTCCCCAACAGAAACCACAGGTGTTTCCGAATCACATGACAGTTGTGGCAGACACCTGCCCTACTTCCCAAACGACAGTAACGTCGTTGGCTCCACCGCTGGATACCGTTTCACGAGGTGGTGAAGAAGCATATACGCTATCTCTGTGTACATAAAAGCCTAATATGCAAATTGTCCCCCCGGGAGTTTGACCGGGAGTTCAATCGCTCACTATGACATGCGCTGATCGCCCGCCAGGCCTAGGGACCCTACCCGTGCACGAATTTTATGCATCAGGTCTCTAGTATTTTCATAATTACCAACATGATTGGTTTTCTTTCATATTTTTCTTGGTTTTTCTCTTTGGGAGGACCAGCAGAGGGGGCCAGCAGAGGATCTGCCAGAGCCATGCCGGAGCGGGGCGGGGCCGGAGCGGGGCGGGGGCCTGGCGGGGGCGTGGCCTGGGGGCGGGTCAGAGTGGGGCGGGGCCTGGAGGGGGCGGGGCCTGGGGCGTGGTCAGAGAGGGCGGGGCCTGGCGGGCTAGTGGTAGTACCTAAGCGCCTCCTGGAGAAGCTGAGCGTTGGGCATCTGGAGACCCTCGCTAAGGAGGCGTCCCGGTCCGAGCTCCGAGCGCTGACGCAGGGCCAGCAGAGGATCTGCCAGAGCCAGCCGAGCGGGGCGGGGCCAGCGGGGCGGGCCTGGCTGGGGGCGGGGCCTGGG